>NW_007727684.1:327015-328631 GCF_000696425.1 Galeopterus variegatus
GGGATCGCAACCCTCGGTGTTGCTCCTGCACCTCGCTCAGCCAGTGAGCTGCCAGTCTGTATGTGGGATCCGAACCCTCGGCAGGAGCGCCGCTGTGCTTCCCAAGCGGCGCACTGTAGCAGTGCGCCACCAGGCCGACCCCAGATCTTGTTTTTCTCTGCTGATTCTTTGCCTAGAAGATCTATCCAATATTGACAGTGGTGTGTTCACGTCCTCTGGTATTATAGTATTAGTGTCTATTTCCTTCTTTAGGTCTAATAGAGTTTGTTTTGTAAATCTGGCTGCTCCACCATTGGGTGCGTATATATTTATGATTGTTATGTCTTCTTGAAGTATCAGTTCTTATATCATTATGTAGTGGACCTCATTATCTCTTTTTATGGTTTTTGGTTTAAAGTCTATTTTGTCAGATATAAGAATAGCTACTCTAGCTTGTTTTTCATTTCTGTTTGCATGGTAAATGTTTTTCATTCTTCCACTCTTAGTCTATGTGAGTCTTTATAGGTGAGGTGAGTCTCTTGAAGGCATCATATAGTTGGGTCCTCCTTTTTAATCCAGTCAGCCAGTCTGTGTCTTTTGATTGGGGAATTCAATCCTTTTACATTAATAGTTGTTATTGAAAAGTATTTATTTACTCCTAGCATTTTATTGAGTTTTTTTTGGATGTCTTCGGTGTCTTTTGTTCCTTTCTGATTTACTGTTTGTTTTCCGTATTTGTTGGTTCCTTGGGTTGTAGACAGCCTTTTTATTTGTTTGTTTTCTCTTCATGGATGTCATTTTTATTATACTGGTAGGTTTTTATTTTTCTTGGGTTTTTATGGCAGCCGTAGTTATTATTCAGGTACCAAACCCAGTTCTCCCTTGATAATTTCTTGTAAGGGTGATCATGTGGTAGTGAACTCCTACAGTTTTTGTTTGTGTGAGAATATACTATTTGCCCTTTATTTTGGAAGGTTTGCATTGCGGCATACAGTATTCTTGGCTGGCAATCTCTTTTAGTATTTTGAATATATCACCCCATTCCTTTCTGTCTTTTAGGGTTTGTGATGAAAAGTCTGATGTTAGTCTGATTTGGGCTCCCTTATAGGTGATTTGACGCTTCTCTCTTGTAGTCTTTAAGATTCTCTCTTTGCCTTTGTGTTTTGCCAATTTGACTATAATATCTCTTTAGAAGACCTTTTGGGTTGAATATTTTTGGGGATCTTTGCCCTTCCTGAATCTGAAGATCTGTGTCTTTTCCTATACCTGGGAAGTTTTCTGCCAGTATTTTGTTGAATATGTTTTCAATGCAATCTCCTTTTCCCTCTCCTTCTGGAATACCCATGACTTGGATATTCGAGTGCTTAAGGTTGTGTGATATCTCTCTTAGGTTTTTTCAATGTTTTTAGTTCTTTTTTTCTTTTTTGTCTGTCTGTGTTATTCCAAACTGCCCATCTTCAAGGTCAGAAGTTTTATCTCCTACTTCTGCAAGACTGCTGGTGAAACTCTCTGTTATGTTTTTTATTTTATTTTATTTTTTTTTTTTTTTGTCTTTTGTCTTTTTCTGTGTCTGGCAACGGATCGCAACCCTCAGTGTTTCCCCCGCACCGGACCGGGGACCGGCAACGGGATCGCAA
>NW_007727684.1:328802-337000 GCF_000696425.1 Galeopterus variegatus
GCGGGAACCGGTCTGTATGTGGGATCCGAACCCTCGGCGGGGGTGCTGCCGCGCTTCCCAAGCGGCGCACTATCCAGTGCGCCACCGGGCCGGCCCCTGTGTTTTTTATTTTATTGAATGAATTCTTCAGGTCAGCAAGCTCTGCTACATTCTTTTTCAGGGCATTGATTTCCTTGTCGATTTCTTGTTTCTGGTCCTGTATACTTTTCCTTATTTCATTGTGTTGTCTAGCTGATTTTTTTTGTATCTCATTTAGTTTTCTTAGAATTATGACTCAAAATTCCTTGTCAGATAAGGTCTTCTTGTCTATAGTATCTAGATCTTGAGAGTTATTACCCTTTGGTGTTGTACTTTCTTGATTTTTTATATTTCTGGTATCTTTCCTTCGATGCTTAGCCATTATGGCATGGGATTCCAGTAGTCCACTGGTTCGACACCGTTTTCTGGCTAGGATGCTGTTGGGGCTTCCAATTTCGTATGGCTGCCTCAGTCTCTGCTTGGGTGTCTACTAGTTCCTCGATTGCGTGGTTGCCTCAGATCTTGGTCCTCTCAGGGGAAGGGCCTCTCTGATCAGCATGCATTCGGCCGGGCTGGGGATGGAGTCGAGTGGTGGTGGCAAGGCCTCCCTGCTGGGTTGTGTGCTGGCACTGCAAGGAGTGTAGTTTCCGAGGAATTGGACTTCTCTGGCTGGGTGCCTTCCTGATTGGCATGCACTCGGCGGGGCTGGGGATGGAGTCAGGCAGCAGCGGCGAGGCCCACCCGCTGAGCCGTGCACTGGCACCATAGGGTGCGTGGTCTCCACAGCTCTTGGTGCCTCTCTGATCGGCACACAGTCAGTGGGGCTGGTGATGGAGTCTAAATTTTCAACTAATGTTGAAGAAGAGAAATAAAAGGGGAAGTAAGTATCAAAAGGTATTTAATTCATCTAAAAACCAGCTAAATGAAAGGAATTAAACATTACCTGTCAATAACTAACCTAAATGTGAGTGGATTAAACTCTCCATTCAAAAGACAGACTGAATGATTGGATTAAACAGCTATACCCAAGTATATGCTGTAGTCAAGAGACACGCCTCACCTGTAGAGACAGACACAGACTAAAAGTGAAGGGATGTATAAAGATATACCATGCAAATGGAAACCAAAAATGAGTAGGAGTAGCTATTCTTTTATCAGATAAAGTAGACTTTAAACCAAAAACCGTAAGAATAGACAAATAAAGCAATTATATAATGATAAAAGCATCTATCCAGCTAGAAGACATAACAATCATAAATATGCACCCCATACTTGAGCACCCAGATATATAAACCAAGCACTGTTAGACCTAAAGAAAGAAACAGGCCCTATTGTGTTAATAGTGGGTGAGCTGAACACCCCTCTCTCAGTATGGGACAGATCTTCCTGGCAAATCAACAAAGAGACACAGGATTTAATGCACACCTTAGACCAACTGGTCCTGGCAGATATATACAGAACATTCCACCCAACAACTAAAGAATATACTCTCTTCTCATCAGCACATGGAACATTCTCCATGATAGACAATATATTAGGTCACAACTCTAGTTTCAGAAGATTTAAAAATTGAAATCATTGCAAGTATCTTTTTAGACCACAATGGACTAAAGCTGTGAATTACTAACAAGCATAATTCTGGAAACTATTCAAATACATTGAAAGCAAACAATAAGCTCCTGAATCACCTATGGGTGCAAGAAGAAATAACATAGGCAATCAAATAATTTCTAGAAATGAATGAAAATAAAGACATCATACCAAAACCTGTGTGATACTGCAAAAGCTAACAGAAAGAAAAATCAAGAAATTAAGCTCATTTACAGCAGTCATGAAAAAAGTAAAATACCTCAGAATCCATTCAACCAAGGAGATGAAAGATCTCTACAGTGAAAAATATAAATCACCACTGAAATAAATTAAAGAAGACACAAATAGGTGGAAAGACATTCCATGCCTTTGGACTGGAAGAATTAACATTGTGAAAATGTCTCTACTACCCAAAGCAATCTACAGATTCAGTGCAATCCCCATCAAAATATACAAGACATTCTTGTCAGAAATGGAAAAAATGGTCTTAACATTCATGTGGAACAACAAAAGACGCCGAATAGCCAAAGCAATCCTGAGCAGTAAAAATAAAGTCACAGGCATAACTTTACCTGACTTCATATTATACTACAAAGCTATAGTAACCCAAACAGCACAGAACTGGTGTAAAAATAGACACTCGGACCAGTGGAGCAGAATAGAGAAATCAGAAATCACCCCTCAGGCTTACAGCAATCTGATATTTGGGAAAGCCAACAAACCTACATTGGGGAAAAGACTGCATCTTCAGTGAGTGGTGCTGGGAAAATTGGATGTCCATATGCAGAAGAATGAAACTAGACATGTATCTCTGACCATATAGTAAAATCAATTCAAAATCAGTTAAAGACTTAACTTTAAGACATGAACCTGTAAAATTACTAAAGGAAAAAGTAGGTGAAAGACTTAGGAACCAGGTATAGGCACATTACTTCATAAACATGAGCCCAAAATGTTAGGCAACAAAAGAAAAAATAAACAAATGGGACTATGTCAAACTAAAACGCCTTCTGCACAGCAAAGGAAACAATCAACAGTGTGAAACAACTTACACAGTGGGAGAAAATTATTGCTAACTGTATCTGAGAAGGGATTTATATCCATAATACACAAGGAAGTCAAGCAATTACACAGTAAAAAAATAAATATCTTGATTAAAAAAATGGGCAAAGGAGCTGAAGAGGCATTTTTCAAAGGAAGACATAGAAATGGCCAACAGGTACATGAAAAAATGCTCAACATGACTAGTCATCAGGGAAATGCAAATTAAAAGCACATTGAGTTATCACCTCACCCCAGTTAGACTGGCTATAATCAAAAAGACAGAAAGTAACAAATGCTGGCTAGGGTGTGGAGGGAAGAGAATGCTCCTACAGTGTTAGTGGGACTGTAAATTAGTACAAACAGTATGGAAAAATGTATGGAGGTTTCTCAAACTACTACAGATTTATCTTCCATCCAATCCAGCAATCCCACTCTGGGTTTATACCCAAAGGAATGGAAATCATCATGTTGAAGGGATATGTGCACTCCCATGTTCATCGCAGCTCTGTTTACCATAGCCAAGACATGGAACCAACCTAAATGTCCATCGATGTGTGATAGGATAAGGAAAACGTGGTGTACATACACCATGGAGTACTACCTTGCCACAATAAAAGAATGAAATTCTCCTATTTGCAACAACGTGGATGACCTTAGTGAAACTTATATTGATTGAAATAAGCAAAGCACAGAGGGATAAATACTCCATGTACTCACTCATAAGTGGGTGCAAGAGAGAAAGAAGGAAAGACCACATTGGTGTGTTGGACTTGCAGAGGGAGAGAGCATAACTAGGGATACAAAGTGGAGTGTAGAATAGTGGGATGGGGAGGGAGGTCGGTGATCATTGCATGTGGGACATGGGGTATAATTGCTATTTGTGGTAATTTGCATGCTGACAGTATTGATCTTGTCATCACATCTTGGGCATGAGTAGTGACAATCAGGTTTGTATATAATGAATATTCATAACCAGTAAAAATAATATTCCATGTGTGCCCTGTTAGGCTTTGGAGTTGTTTGGGACCTGATACAACTTTTTTTTGGCCTATTTCTTCCTTTATGAACAGGAATATGTACCCTATGCTTGTCCCACCATTGCGTCTTGGAACCCAATAGCTTGTTTTTAATTCACAGATGGAACTTTGAATTTAGAACTTGTTTGAGTTGAAACAAGTTAAGACTTTGGGTATGAAATGAATGTAATTGTATTGAAAAGGACATGAGTTTTTGGGTGCCAGGGGTGCAGAATGTAATGGATTGAATTATGTCTACCCAAAACTCATTGCATCTTGAATTGTGTCCCCCATGTTTTATGTATTAGAAACTTAGCCCCCACTGTAACTGTCAAGAGGGTGGGAAATCCTGTTATTGTAATTGAAATGTGGGGCCTTGAAGAACTGATTGGATTGTAGGACCATACAGTAGTGAATGGATTAAAAATGGTGGGTCAGTGGCGTGGTTCTGAGGCCTGTCAAAGAAGAGGAAAGCCTGTCTCTCTCTCTGCTCTCTCTGCTTCCACCATCTAGCAATGTGAGACCACTGGGTTGCTGTCGCCACCACCAGATGGACTTTTGAATTCCCAGGCTCAGAAACTGTAAGCAATAAATTTTGTTTTTCTTTGTAAATTAACCCAGTTCTAAGTATTTTGTTAAGCAACAGAAATGGACTAATACAGTAAGGATATAGTTTTATCTTTCTACAAGTACTGATATTGTTTCCCCAATGCTTTTAGTAAATACGCTTACGTTTTGTCAATCAATTTGTAGTGCCATATACTATATGTGGCTCCCGTTTGTACATACTTCTGCCTTTGAGCTCTGGTCCTTTTCTGTTGGTCTATTTTGTTCTTGCAAAAGTACTATGGGTTCTATCCCCTGGCCCAGCTTTGAGTATGTTTTAATAGCTAGTAGAGCAAGTCTTTCCCTTTTTACTCCTCTTTTTGGGGGGTTGATTTAGCTACCCGTGGGATTTTTTTCTATTTAAATGTACAGTAAGATTGTTGGAAAGTCCTCTTTGAAAAATGATTGAAATCATATTGAAATCATTTTGAAATCATCATTTCCTTCTTTATGTCTAATAGAGTTCGCTTTATAAATCTGGCTGCTCTGACATTGAGTGCTTATATATTTTTTTATTATTATGCCTTCTTGATGGATCAATCCTTTTATCATTATGTACTGGCCCTTATTATCTTTTTTTTAAATGGTTTTTAGTTTAAAATTATTTTATCATACAAACGAACCGTTATTGCAGCTTGTTTTTCATTTCTGCTTGTATGGTAAAATTTTTTCCATCCTTTCACTCTTCGTCTATATGAGTCTTTGTAGGTGAGGTGGGTCTCTTGATGGCACCATGTAGTTGGTTTCTCCTTTTTAATCCACTCAGCCAGTCTGCATCTTTTGATTGGGGAATTTAATCCTTTTACATTAAGTGTTGTTCTTGAAAAGTATTGAGTTACTCCTAGGTTATTGTTGGTTTTTGTTTGGATGTCTTAAGTATCTTTTGTTCCTTTCTTTCTGATTTACATTTTTTTTTTTTTTTTTTTTTTTGTATTTGGTGGTTCCTGGGGCTGTCGGTAAACTTTTTTTTCTCTTCATTGTGGACATTTTAATTTTAGTAGTGAGTTTTGATTTTTCTTGCGTTTTTATCGCAGTGGTAGTTTCTTTTCTGTTACCAGACCCAGTACTCTCTTGAGAATTTCTTGTAAGGGTGGTCGTGTGGTAGTGAACTCCCACAGTTTTTGTTTGTCTGAGAAATATATTATTTGCCCTTCATTTTGGAAGGATAGCCTTGCAGGGTAGAGTATTCTTGGCTGGCAGTCTCTGTCTTTTAGTATTTTGAATATATCATCCAATTCCTTTCTTGCTTGTAGGGTTTGTGATGAAAAGTCTGATGTTAGTCTGATTGGGGCTCCCTTATAGGTGATTTGATGCTTCTCTCTTGCAGCTTTTTTCTCTCTTTGTCTTTGAGTTTTGCCAATTTGACTACAATGTGTCTGTAGAAGACTTTTTTGGGTTGGATATGTTTTGGGATCTTTGAGCTTCCTGAATCTGAAAATCTGTGTCTTTTCCTATACCTGGGAAGTTTTCTGCCACTATTTTGTTGAATATGTTTTCAATGCAATCTCCTTTTTCTTCCCCTTCTGAGCACTTAAGGTTGTCTGATGTCTCTTAGATTTTCTTCAATGTTTTTAATTCCTTTTTTTTTTTTTTTTTGTCTGCCTGTGTTATTTCAAATAGCCCTTCTTCAAGGTCAGAAGTCCTCTCTTCTTTTTCTGCAAGCCTGCTGGTTAAACTCTCTGTTGTGTTTTTTATTTCATTGAATGAATTCTTCAGCTTGGCATGCTCAGCTACATTCTTTTTCAGGACATTGATTTCTTTGTACATTTCTTCTTTCAGGTCCTATATACTTGTCCTCATTTCATCGTGTTGTCTAGCTGAGTTTTCTTGTTTTTCATTTAGTTTCCTTAGAATTATCACTTGAAATTTCTTGTTCACTCTTTGTTGGATATTGAGTTCTATTCTGTATACCTAATAGCTTCAGCCTTTTAGTTGTAATGTGCATATGTTCCGTTGCCCTACTTGATTTTTTTTGTCTGCTTAATCTATTGTTCCTAAGAAGAGAATGAAAATATCCACTTGTACTTGTTCTTTTTCTGTCTGAAGTTTTGCTAGTTGGTTGTTATATTTTGAAACTGTATTGTAAGATACATATATGTTTATGGTGTATTTATCTTCTTGTCCTGTTGTTCATTGTCATGTAAATTTTATTTTGTCAGATATTGAAAATGCTACCCCAGCTTTATTTTGGTTTATATTTGGCTGGTAACTTTTTTCCTCCTATTATTTTCAACTTGTTTGTGTCTGTTTAAGTATATCACTTCTAGCCTAAATATTGTTGAATCTTTTGTTTTAATCCAGTCTGTAAGTCTGTCTTTTAATTGGTAAGTTTAATTCATGTACATTTATTGCAAATACTTCTATATTAAAACTTATTTCTGGCATTTCACTTTCATGGTACTCTCTATTTTTTGTTTTTATCCTTTCTTGTTGTATTCTATTCTTGTCCTGTAACTTAACATCTATCCTCATGTTATTTACCCTATTGATTTTCTTACACCTACAATAACTGCACCTTCTCTTCAACAAGTTAAGTGCCCCAGCAGGCTGCTAGGTTCTATATATTTTTTCCACTCATACCTACTCCATCACGTAAACATTGTCTAGAATTTTGATCCCTCCTAGAATACACGTTTCCCTCTCACTTTTACAGTTTTTCCAGGGCTGATTTAAGAAAAGGAAATATAGATCATACTAGTTTGCCATCCTGGCAGGTACTGAAAAGCCTCAAAGAAGTTTTTGTAGCAAATTAACATTAATCTTGCTTTAAATTGTCTCACTTCAATCACAGGTGGTGAGTTGATAACTCAATCAGTATTTTTCCCTCAAATAACAGGTAGAAAATGTGAAATTACTGGATCGTTATGTGGGTGAGAAACCAGCTAATGGGATTCTGTATCTTACCACAACCCACCTGATCCATGTGGAGGCTTCTGGTGCAGCCTGGAAAGAAACATGGGTATGTTCATGAGAAGAAATATCAAAGGGTCTTAAAAAGTTGTTCCTACATGCTTTCTATATGGTGGTTTCAAGAATCATTATTAGTTTAAATTGCTGTAAAATCTTTTCTTCAAAGAGCCTATTCTAGGAGTCTTTTCATGGTCTGAATCGTGTGACTCCTCTTTCCTCAAGTTATTGGCTCTAGTCATCTTAGATTGTTCCTGGAGTTTAGCTCAATTATTTTTAGGTAGAGTAGTCTGCTCATGTACTGAGCCTAGTTGCTAAGCATTCTGAAGTGATTTAAAGCCTGACTACCCATAAAATGTGGTCCAAGAACCAGCAGCATTTGTATCATCTGTGAGCATGTTAAAAATGCAGAATCTCAAGCCTAAGATTTTGAATTTCTGAAAAGTGCTCAGGTCATGGTAATGCTGAAGGCCCATGGACTATACCTTGGGTAGCACTAATTTAGACCATATCTCTGTCCCAAGGCAGGATTTCACCTGTATGTGTGTGTGTTTCTTGTTATATCTTTAAGCAATGTTTTCTAATTACTTTAGCACCCCTAATATTACTTTATACCTTCCCCCCACTAAAGTAGCATCATAATTTAACCTTAACTTAATCACTAACCAGATTTATGCTTAGACTTCTTCATTTATAACAAGTACAACATGCTTCATATATACACCGTAGCATAGTGATTGAGAACACAGGTTTTAAAGCCAGCCTGCTCAGGTCGAAATCCCAGCTTCAGCATTTACTACCTTTGTAACCTTGGGCAGGTTACTTAACTTCTCTGTGTCTCACTTCCCTCATCTGTAAACTAGGGACAATAATAATACCTTGAATTTTTTTTCAAAAATTAACTTATAAGAATTTACAAAGTTGGTGTTTATCAGTGTTTAAAACAGTGCCTGGGTCCGGCCCGGTGGCGCACTGCTACAGTGCGCCGCTTGGGAAGTGTGGCAGGCGCTCCCGCCG
>NW_007727684.1:337414-341147 GCF_000696425.1 Galeopterus variegatus
CGAAAAAAGACAAAAAGGAGGAAAAAAAAAAAAAAAACAGTGCCTGGGACATGGTAAACACTATTATATAAGTGTAAAATAAATTAAATCAAATATGCATATTAGTCAGGGTTCTCCAGAGAGACAGAAACAATAAGATATGTATATAGATATATGAGAGGGGATTTATTAGGGGAATTGGCTCATGTGATTAGGAAGGCTGATAAGTCCTATGATAGGCCATCTGGAAACTGTAGACCCTGGGTAGTGTGGTTCAGTCCAGGTCCAATAGCCTCAGAATCAGGGAAGGTGATGGTGTAATTCTCATTCTGAGGCCAAAGGCCTGGAAGCCCAGAGGTGCCACTGGTATTAGTACTTGAACCCAAGGGTTGGAAAGCCTGGAATTCTGATGTCCACATCTGGGAGAGAAGAGTGTATCCCAGCTCCAGAGAACAGAGAGAGAGAGATTCGCCTTTTCCTCCGTTTTTGTTCTCTCCGGGCCCCTAGCAGATTGGATGATGCCCACCCATATTGAGGTTGGATCTTTCCCACCTTGTTCACTCAGGTTCACATGCTAATCTCCTCTGGAAACCCCCTCACTGACAACACCCAAATATAATGCTTTATCAGGTTTCTAGGTATTCCTTAATCTACTCAAGTTGACGCCTGAAGTTAACCATCACATATATAAAAGAAGTATTTTAATTCTTCCTTTTTAAGATCCCATGACCTTTCCCCATTTAAGATTATATCTTGCTCCCTTTATTGTGATGAAAGGAATGCCAAAAGAGGAATTAGGCGAGCTGGTTGTAGCTGGACTTAGTTCTGACACTAACAGGCTGTGTGCCTTGTGCAAGTGGTTCTCCATCTGGGCTTGTTTTCTCATCTGTAAAATGAAGTGGTTAGATTATGTAATTAGCAAGGACTCTCCCAGTTCAAATAGTTTAGGGACCAGTTCTTGAGTACTGTGCCACGAGCCTATCTCCTGTGTACCTGCATTTATAGATAGCACACATGTCACCAGCTTTGTTCCTGACTGGTATTATTTCAAACTCAGCAGACTGGATCTGGAAGGGAGAACTTACGTTACTTATTTCTATATGGCAAAGGAGGCTTACTTACCCGATTAGTGTTATTAATGAAGTTCTTCCCAGCCTTAGTCTTTGCCACCTACCCCCACTTCTCAATTTCACCACAATTACTTGCCTGGCCCCTGATCTTGATGATCAGTGTTTTACTACCCAAACACGCATCTCCTATGCTGACTGGCAAGGCTTTGATTTTCTCAGAATTTGATGTATTAATTCTTATTACATAATGAAGAGTTTTTGTGACCACTTTAAAACTATCATAGTAGGAATTGAGTTTGACAAAACAGTTGAGATAGAAATTAAGATAGAAAATTCCTCCTGGGAATATGCAAATAATTTCCAAACCTGCCCCATTCTTAGATGGTAGTTATGACTGAAAGATTTCATGGAAGGGATGACTTTTCCAAATAAATTAGGGGCTGGAGCATGGGATTTGTGGAGGAGAAGAAAAGGCAATGTTGATTGGAAGACCATTTCAGGCACAAGACAGGGAGTCCAGAGAGTGGAAAGAGTACATCCAGGCTCTGTAGTTGCAGGAAACATCAGAGACAACGGATGGGAGGAGAGCATCAAAGACAATAGACATGATCCTATGGCTTTTTGAATCTATAAGGAGAGAATTGTGTTATTTGGACACATTTTCTTTTACTAGTTCCCTTTCCCTTCGTTTATTTACTTGTTTACTTATTTACTTGCTAGCATTAGCATGGGTAGGAATAATCATCCTACGTTCTTTGGTTTGCTGTCACTAGAGTCTAAAATGTAGGAGAGTATTTTCCTCCTAATGTTTCTAGTTAAATTTTAATTCCAGAACTGGAGTTTTTAGAATCCTGGACGTAGAGTTAGACTGCCATGGTTCAAATCCTGTTTGTGTTCCTTCCTGGATGTGTGCCCTCTGATGAGGAATTCACTTCTCAGAGCTTTGCTTTCTTCATTCCTGAAATAGGATGAATATACCTCAAAGGGCTCTTGCGGAGATTAAATAGCTAGCAGTTATAATACTAATAAATTCTTATTAGTAGAGTAATACAGCACAATACAAATTATTAATCATAATTTTATTGGTAATTTGATAGAACAAAGGGAAATTCTGTTTTCTTCTGTGATTGTAAACTCCACCATAGTATGCTAGAAGTCATCTGTTCTAAGCTGATCCACCAAAATTGTACCACAAACCTGTTAATCTCATATCTCTAAGGAGAGAGAAGTTTTCTAACAATGCAATTTTTTCTCATTGCTTTACCACTATTATGTTTTATTTCTGTTTGAAAGAACCCCAGTCATGTCTTACAAATGATGGTTTGTAGGTTGTAGATGTAATCATATCTCTGGCCATACTGTTACCATTACTGAGAGTCAGGCACATTGATTGTGATAGAGCTGGTGTACATCTGTATGTTTATTCTGGTTCTTTTTTTTTTGCAGATTGCACTCCATCACATTGCCACTGTGGAGAAGTTGCCCAGCACTAGCCTGGGCTGTCCCCTTATCCTCCGCTGCAAGAACTTCCGGGTGGCCCACTTTGTTTTAGACTCAGACCTTGTTTGCCATGAGGTTTATATTTCGCTTCTCAAGCTCTCTCAGCCAGGTAGTTATGATACTATTTTTATCTAAAACCATTTTAATTTTTTTTTCTAGAATGGTGTAATGAAAAGATCATGGGCTGTGGAGTTAAACAACAGGGTTTGGATTTGGGCTCTGCCACTTAACAGCTTCACGGTATTTGGGCAAGTTATATAACCTCTGAACTCAGCTTTTTCACCTGTAAAAGTAGGGAAAAGAAAAGCTCCCAAAGCAGCTCCCCAAGGCAGTTGCTTTAGGCTTAAATACATTCATGCATTTTACTACGTACTTAGTATATATGAGATGTTTAATAGATATTTCCTTCTCTTACCCTTCATCCTTTTAAGTATCAATTTGGGAAGACTGCTTTGGAACAAAAATCATTTCTTATTGTCATGTAGGCTTTATGTTTAGCCCCCTGTTCCCACTCCTACCTTCAGTTCTGACTAAAAGACTAGGGCAGTTTATCAGAGTCCTCAGTAATGCAGTTATTCTTTCCTCCTTCAGCCTTACCCTCTCATTTCCCAGCCCACATCTCTAAGCAGCTAATCTGTCAGCTTCCTCTGATTTTAGTCCGTGGGATTTCCATGCTCTTACGTTTTCCTTCCCTTTTTCTTCCCCCTTTTCCCCAGAGTAATTCTTCAGTGTTTGCTGATATTTTATTGACAGAGTTACTTTCTGGTTGGCCCAGCACTTTATAAGGCTCTGGTAGGCTCCATCCATCCCTGGAAAAGTTGTTGCACAGAAATTGGCCAAATAAGTTGTTGATTGCATGTTGTATCTTGTGAAGGGAGGAAGCAGGACTGGCAGGGAGAAAGGATAAGATGGCGATTTATCAGCTTGAATCTGGTGTTGGCCTAACAAGTAGAATGCAAGAACATGGTTAATGTGTGCAGCATGTTATAACAAGCAATGCAATTAGGACATGGAGGCCCAGTTAAAAACTTTTGGTAAGGACTATTTTCCTGACATGTGAAACCCTGAATCCTCAGTTCAGTCTATTATCCAGCGTTCTTTTTTATAGGAAGCCTGGCAGAAAGTTCTCACTTTGTATTGGTGTCACAAAAACATAAAAAAATTTTTTTTTTTTTTTTTTTTTT
>NW_007727684.1:342147-385371 GCF_000696425.1 Galeopterus variegatus
AATTTTTTTTTTTTTTTTTTTTTTTAAGATGACCGGTAAGGGGATCCTAACCCTTGACTTGGTGTTGTCAGCACCACGCTCAGCCAGTGAGCGAACCGGCCATCCCTATGTGGGATCTGAACCCGGGGCCTTGGTGCTACCAGCACCGCACTCTACCGAGTGAGCCACAGGCCGGCCCAAAAACATAAAAAATTTTTGAAAGAAAGACTGAAAGCAATGTTCTAGTTCTTATTCCTTACATAAAAGCAAACTTGTACACAAAATAGTCATTTTCTGGGGCATTTGGCAAACATTCCCTTTGAGAGAAGGAAATCTAGCCTTTATTTGCATTGTTTGGTGATTAAGTTTCACTCATTATTACTTTGTTTCTATGCCTATTTGTACTTCTTCTCCAGCACTACCTGAAGATCTTTATGCTTTTTCTTATAACCCCAAATCCTCAAAAGAGATGAGGGAAAATGGATGGAAACTCATTGACCCAATATCAGACTTTGAGCGTATGGGAATACCCAACAGGTACTGGACCATAACTGATGCCAACAGAAGCTATGAGGTAATTTTGTCATTGTCGTTATCCTTTTTGTTTAATTAAAATGACAATATCAGCAAAAAATGTTTTGAAAAAAGGTGTATAAATATATATAAATGTATATATACATATAAATATAAATATATGAGTCAGAGGTCTCATGGTCTTAAAGCATAGGGTGCTATGGGAGCATAGATGAGGGGTATGAAAATTAGCCTAGGAAGCCAGAAACAGCCTGATGCTTTGGGGAACAGCCTTGTGAAGGAACTCTATCCTAATTTATACAGGGGGAGAAGGAGGGAGGTCAGGAAGTGAAGCCAGATCATGAAGGGCTTCATGGAGAAATTAAAAATATGAATATTATCCTGACGACAGTTGAGAACCATTAGAACATTTTAAGCTGGAAAGGAACATAAGTATATTTGTATTTTAGAAACATAACTTTGTTATTAATGTGGAGAATTAGTTTGCTGAAGCTAAGGATGCAGGAGAATGATGTGTGAAGTGATGAGAACTGGAACTAAGGCAATAACTGCAGATGGAGAGGAGTAGATGGTTTCAAAAGATATTTAGGTAGTAGAACTGAAAGAACCTGGGCACAGATTAAATGTGGCTGGGGAAAGGGGAGGAGTCTATTATGCATCCCAGGTTTCCTGGTTTCTGGCTCTGTAACCAAGTGGGTATTAGTTATGTTAGCCAAGATAAAGACCACAGAAGAGGGGCAGACAATGTCTTCAGTTTTAGACTTGAGTGCAGGGTGATTAAAAACATATCAAGTATTTGATATCAACCATTTGGGTCTGGATCTCAAGAAAGAGCTCTGGGCCGAATGTAGAGGTCTGGCAAGTGTGCTGGGAATCCCCAAGACCATTCCTCAGTTTCTGTAATTCACTAGGAGGACTCACAGGACTTGGCATATAGTCATACATATGGCTGTGATTTATTAGAGTGAAAGGATACCAAGCATAATCAGCAAAGGGAGAAGGCACTTGGGGCAAAGCCTGGAGAAACCAGGTACAAGCTTCCAGAGTCCTCTTCCAGTGGAGTCACACAGGACATGCTTATCTAGCAACAAATTGTGACAACATGTGTGAAATGTTGTATATTAGGGAAGCCCGTTAGAGACTCAGTTCCCAGGATTTTTATTGGGGGCTGTTCACATAGGTACCCTTTGCCTAGTGTATACCAAAATTCTAGATGCCCAGAAGGAAATCAGGTGTTCAGCATAAACCACATTGTTTGTATAAACAGTTTGAGCACAGTGAACCACTCAAACCAATTAGGGAATGACGGACACCCTCCTGAAATCCAAGTTTCCATGTACCAGCTTTGCAAGTAGGCCTTTCTAAGGATAGTAGTTAGACTTGCTGTGATAAATTTTGCACAATCATTGGTGTTTAAATGTTATCCCTGAATTGTTAGATCTGATTTCCAGCTTTTTACTGTCATAAGACCGTAATTGCAATGGTTTTTCTGGTAACACAGCTTTGAATATTCACTAGGTATGAAGATTGATGAGCTGGGCCCTTGATGAGTGAAGATTGATCACTTTGCAGGGCCATCTGTAAGGTGGCTTGTTAGGGTCATGCTTGACAGGAATGAGTAGAGATGGGTTGAATTCTTCACAGTTCACATGTATGTCTAAGTCCCCCAAATGAGGTCTGAAATATCTGCATTGGTCCTTTGGATATGTGTGGTCTTCTGAGGTGAAAAGGGAACACCATTTATTCTCTTTAGGACCTGCTTCTCCAAAGTCTAGGTCTCAGTAAGGGTAGAGAACTTTTTCAAGTGGTCTACATTTGGGGAACATTAACTTTAATGAGTTATGTAGAGCATTCTTGATCTGCTCTACCTTTATACTGCCTGTTCATTTTTTATTGGTTTGATCTGTTGTCAAATGTTTGGGGGTATTTTTTACTTAGGGGAATGGTTAGAGTTATTTTTGCAATGTCAGTTCTGTACTATTACAATATTTTGTCACTGTCTCTGGAAAGATACATTTTAGTAATCACTAAAAGCTGATAAATTTGGGAAAATGTCAGTCTTTTTGTAGAGTAAGTCACACCTAAAATGTCAGCACCTCCACCCCCAGACTGGTGTTTTAAAGGTCCTCTAGATATGCATACCAGTAACCCAATATGCATTTTATGAAAGAGTAAATCATGTTACCTCCTCCTCTTCCACCTTTCTGCCTTTCATTTGAATCTATTCATTTTAATTTACTTATTTACAATCTACATTGTTTTCTCCTATAGGCAAATGTAGGAATTTCAGGGTAGGCTTATATTTGTGTTTCTGCCTATGGTTTTAGTTATTCTCAAGGTACATTTTGTTTTTGTATGTCTCAGTACCCTCCTTTCTGAAAAATAATAGCATACTGGGAAAAGCTTTTATACCAAGGATATTTTTGTTTCTATTTCTGAGGAATGGATGTTTGTGGATGATATATACCAGCCAGCTAATGCATGAGTGATTGCTAATTCCATCCTGCTGCTAGCATGTGAAAGATTTAAAAAAAATATTGACTTTATTTTCTTTTAGATATGCAGTACCTACCCTCCTGAAATAGTGGTTCCTAAATCTGTTACCTTAGGAACGGTGGTTGGAAGTTCAAAGTTCAGAAGTAAAGAACGTGTCCCTGTGCTCTCCTATCTCTACAAAGAGAACAATGTGAGTTACACAGACTTCTCTAATGAGAACTAAACTTGGCTCTAGAAGACCTGGGTTTATGTCCCACCCTGCCATTTACTAGCTGTGTGACCTCTAGCAAGTTATTTAACTTCTTTGAACTTCAGTTCAAACCTTTCTGAGGGTTTTTGAGAGGGTCACATGAGGGAAAAATATATGTGTACTTTGTAAGTTGTAAAATGCTATGCAAATGCTGAGTGGCATTTTAGTGTGTTCATTTGTTTCTTTCCTTTTCTGTGGATTCTGGGAAGTTGTGGAATAAAAGGGAGTTATTTGTTTGAAAGGATATTTGGGGTCTGTAGCCTCCTGCTAAAATAGAGATATCTTTGATTCTTTCTTACTGCTTTTCATATAATTTAAGGTAATAAGAAGAAAGCACTTGACTCCTCTCTGTTTGAATCCCCTTATGTTGGAAGTGATAATAGTCCTTACCTCTTGTGCTCACTCTAAAATCTGAGGTTAGACAAATAGTCAAGTTAGCTCAAGTGGGCAACTATTTAAGTGTTAAAGAATATAGTAATGCAACTGGGTGTCTTTGTATCAAACTATCAAAATGAACAGATTCCTTAGAAATGACACCAAAGTGAATGAGGTTCATTAACTAATCATTACCAGACATGCGTGTTAAATAGCTATGTTTTTTTTATGTTAAAATGGCTTGAAACAAACTAGCCCTCTAACTTGGCATTAACTCCTGAAACTAGTGAACCGTGTTCCCTTAAAGTCACTCTAGCTCTTTGCTCTATCTTGAATTATGCTGCCACTGCAAGCCTCTGGTTCAGTATGGGCAGTATTACTGGGATTATAAAAGTGGGACAGTTTCAGAAAAATAGTTAGCCCATTATGTATCAGGAATAGAATTTTATTAAGAAAACACTCATGATGTCATTTTTTTGTAGTCTGATTTGCAAGACTGTTATGGGAATCAGAGCCACATGCCCAGGGGAGGTGGGAGGCTGAGCCCAGTGTCAGTGAAATGACTGGGATTTAGAGCCACATCTCTGTTTGCTTTGGATGCTATCACTATCGTGAGTTGGCTTATCCTCTTCCTCTACTCACTGAACCTGCAGTCAGGGAGGATTTTTGACCACCTGTGGATGTGATTGCTCCACTGACACACTTTTTCCTTACAGGCTGCCATTTGCCGCTGTAGCCAGCCTCTCTCTGGATTTTACACTCGCTGTGTAGATGACGAGCTCTTGCTAGAGGCCATTAGCCAAACGAACCCAGGAAGCCAGTTTATGTATGTCATAGACACAAGACCAAAGGTATCAATCTGTCAGTGACTTCTCTGATATTCCTATCTCTTGCAATCCCCTTCCCCACATGTTGAGACTTGCAGTGTTATTGTGAAAGTTAGGTTTGTGTATGTGCATTTATTGTGTCAGACACTGTGTAAAATCTTTTGAGCAAGCCATTTGGAGCTCTTTTTATAAAGCTTTCACTGCCAAGCAAGGCTGTGAGAGGGTACTTTGAACAACCTAGCTTTGCTGCCTCAGTGTGATATCCTAAGATGAGGGATCACTGACATCACCCCATCTTTTTTACTGAATCTGTTCTTCAACCAAAATTTTCAATATTCAACTTCTGTAGTCTAAATTTACTATCAGAGAAAGAACTTCAATGTGGACACCGGAAACTTACTACTACCAACATATCTGTCTGTAAATTATGTATTAAATTATGTATTAAGACAAAAAGGAGCAGGGTTCACAAATCTGACTCCTGTATGATTAACAAAACGTCTTTGGCTTATGTGACAATAATTTTCTAGCACCCAGCACTATTATCTGATTAAATTTTTCCCAGTTCAATGAAGTGCAGTTTAAATCTTGGTCCCAGGGCCTGCCGCCACAGAGGCCCCAAGGCAGAGGCCCCAACCCAGCACCCTCTGTGGGAACTCAGTTAGGTGTGACCCTGCCCACAAAAAGCCTGCTCCACTGCTGCAGAGGCCCCAAGGGAGAGGGAGTGACAGGCAGCCAAGTGTCAGCGACACTCCCTGTGACTATTGCTGACACCATGGCAGAATGAGTGGACCACGATAGCCTCCCCCACAGCAACTGCTGCTATAAGGACAGCTTGCTGCCAAAACAGCAGCCACCACTACTTCATAGGTTTCCTTGTGACCACTCATTGGCATAGGCAGAAGGAGTGACATTAGCGGAGCCCAGGGAAACAGGAAAGAAAAAAGAGAAAACCCATTCAGAGTCAACCATTCAAATCGAGGAGTACTAGTATACCCCAGTGCACCTAATAGTGTCAGGGTGAATTAGCCATGGTGCCAACAGTCTGGCCCAAGAGCACCCACTATAACCTAAGAGTGACAAGACTCCAAGGCACTATCCCCCGAAATTTGAGAGCTTGCCTATCTCCTGATGATCCAATATAGTGTTACCAACCTCAGCCAAGAAATAAATGTCCTAGGTAATAGGTCACAGAGGCACTCTCACACAACTCCAACACTGAATTTGGCCAAAATACCTTCACAGAGACTACACTATAGCATCTACCTGGATCTAATACTAAAACATCCCATTCAATCATCGTTATAAAACACACCTGCAGGAGGAACTTTCTCTCTGCTACCTGACTCCAGAGCAACTTCTTTTCCAGATGACTAAACACCAATGGAGAGATACTAGAAATACGAAAAAACAAGAAAATATGACACCACCAAAGGAGTATAACTCTCAAGTAACTCTGAAATGAAGGACAAATAGTACATTTCTCAGACAAACAAAAATTGTGGGAGTTCACTACCACATGACCAGCCTTACAAGAAATTCTCAAGGGAGTACTGTGTTTGGTACCTGAAAAACAACCATCAGTACCATGAATACTCAAGAAAGAACAAAACTCACCAGCAAGATAAAAATGGTAACAATAAAAAGAAAAGAAGTTTATCTACCATCCCAAGAAACCAACACAGTAAATCAGAAAGAAAGAAACAGATACTTAAAACATCCAAAAAAAAAAAAAAAAAATCCAGGAGCAAATGAGCACCTTTCAATAAAAACTCTTAATGTAAGAGGATTAAATTTCCTACTCAAAAGACACAGACTGACTGTATTAAAAAGATGAACCCAGCAATATGCTGCCTTCAAAAGACTCACCTCACCTGTAATGACACACATAGACTAAGAGTGAAAGGATGGAAAAAGTTATACCATGCAAATAGAAATGAAAAATGAGCTGGTGTAGCTATTCTTGTAGCAGATAAAGTAGACTTTAAACCAAAAGTATAAAAAAAAAAAGAAGGCTACTATATAATGATAAAAATATCTATTCAGCAAGAAGACACAACAATTTAAGTATATATGCACCCAACATTGGAGCAGCCAGATATATAAAGCAAACATTATTAGACCTAACGAAAGAGATAGACACTGATACCATAATAGTAGGGGACTTAAACACCCCACTCTCAACATTGGATAGATCATCTAGGCAAAAATTCAACAGAGAAACAGAAGACCTAAAGAACACTTTAGACCAACTGGACTTGGCAGACATCTACAGAACATTTCATCCAAGAACCTCAGAGTATCCATTCTTCTCATCAGCACACTGAACTTTCTCCAGGATAGACAACATGTTAGGTCACAAATCAAGTCTCCACAAATTCAAAAAATTGAAATTATTCCATGTATTTTTTCAGTACACAATGGATTGAAACTAGAAATCAATAACAAATGAAAGTCTGCTAATTACACAATACATGGAAATTAAACAGCATTCTACTAAATGACATATGGGTCCAAGAAGAAATTAAACAGGAAATCAGAAATTTTATTGAAACTAATAAAATAATGACACATCATACCAAAACCTGTGTGATACTACAAAAGCAGTACTAAGGGGGAAACTTATCGCACTAAATGCTTACGTCAGAAGAATGGAAAAATGGCAAGTAAACAACCTAATACTTCACCTCAAAGAACTAGAACAACAAGAACAATCCAAACCTCCAAATTAGTAGATGGATTCAAATAATTAAGATCAGAGCAGAACTAAATGAAATAGAAACCCCCAAAAACAATACAAAAGATCAGTGAAACAAAAAATTGTATAAACAACTATACACCAACAAATTTGAAAATCTGGAGGAAATTAATAAATTTCTGAATACACACAAACTACCACAACTTAACCAAGAAGATGTAGAAAGTCTGAACAGACCAATAACAGCCAGAGACTGAAGCTGTAATCAGCAGTCTCCCACCAAAGAAGAGCCCAGAACCAGATAGCTTCACTGCAGAATTCTACCAAACCTTTAAAAAAGAATTAATACCAATTCTCTCCAAACTATTCCAAAAAATTGAAATGGAGGCATTTTTCCTATACTCATTTTTATAAGTCAAAAATCACCCTGACACCAAAACCAAAGATACAACAACAACAAAAAGAACTACAGGCCAATATCTTTGATGAATATAGATGAAAAAATTCTCAATAAAATACTAGCTAATAGAGTACACCAACACATACATAAAATTATACACCATGATCAAGTGGGATTCATCCTAGGGATGCAAGGTTGGTTCAACATATGAATGTCAATAAATGTGGTACACCACATCAACAAAATCAAAGACAAAAACTATATGATCATCTCTATAGACCCTGAAAAAGCATTTGACAAAATTTAAGTCATTTATGATAAAGACTCTTTATAAATTGGGTATAGAAGGAAAGTATGTCAACACAAAGCAATATTACAAACCCAGTGCCAATATCATCTTGAATAGGGAAAAGTTGGAAGCTTTTCCCTTGAGAACAGGAACAAGACCAGTATGCCCACTCTCGCCGCTCCTGTTCAACACAGTGTTGGAAGTACTAGCCAGAGCAGTCATGGAAGGTAAGGAAATAAAGGGCATCCAGATTGGAAACAATGAAGTCAGATTGTCCCTGGTTGCAGATGATATGATCCTATATATAGGACAGCCTAAAGATTCTACAAAAAAACTCTTAAAGAGTTGAGAAATGATTCCAGCAAAGTTGCAGGATACAAAATCAACAGGCAAAAATCAGTAGCATTTTTATACTCCAACAGTGAACTAGCAGAAAAAGAAGTCAAGAAAGCTAGCTCATTTACAGTAGTCACCAAAAAAATAAAATACTTAGGAATAAATTTAACGAAGGATGTGAAAAATCTCTTATGATGAGAACTACAAAATCTGTTGAGAGAAATTAAAGAGGACACAAGAAGATGGAAAGTATCCCATACTCTTGGATTGGAAGAATTAACATTCTGAAGATGTCCTTACTAACCAAAGTGATCTACAGATTCAACACAATCCCCATAAAAATTTCAATAACATTTTTTTTTAGAAATGGAAAAAACAATTCTAGCATTCATATGGAACAGCAAAAGGCCACGAATAGCCAAAGCAATTGTGAGCAATAAGTAAATAAATGAATAAATAAAGCTGGAGGCATAACACCATCTGACTTTAAGCTATATTAACCAAAACAGCATGGTACTGGCATAAAAACAGACACATCAACCAATGGAATAGAATAGAGATTTCAGAAATCAACCCATACACTAAAGCCATCTGATCTTAAGCAAAGGCACCAAGAATACACACTGGGGAAGAGACTGCCTCTTCAGTAAATGGTGTTGGGAAAATTGGACATCCATATGTCAAAGAATGAAACTAGACCCGTACCTCTCACTATATACCAAAATCAACTCAAAATGGGTTAAATAATTAAATATATGTCTGGAAACAATCAAACTCTTAAAAGAAAACATAGGGGAAATGCTTCAGGAAGTAGGATTGGGCACAGCCTTTATGAATATGACCCCAAAGCACAGGCAACCAAAGGAAAAATAAATGGGATTATATCAAACTAAAAAGCTTCTGCATAGCAAAAGAAACAATTAACAGAGTTAAAAGACAACGAACAGAGTGAGAGAAAACATTTGCAATATATACATCTGACGAAGGATTAATATCCAGAATATACAAGGAACTCAAACAACTTAACATCAAAAAAAACAAACAACCCAATTAAAAAATGGGCAAAGGAGCTGAATTGGCATTTCTCAAAGTAAGACATACAAATGGCTAACAGACACATGAAAAAATGCTCAACATTAGTCAGCATTCATGAAATACAAATCAAAACCATTTTGAGATATCATCTCACTCCAGTCAGGGTGGCTAATATCCAAAGGCTGAGAATAATAAATGCTGATGAGGATGCAGAGCAAAAGGAACCCTTCTACACTGTTGGTGGGACTGCAAAATGGTCTAGCCTTTGTGGAAAATGCTATGGAGGTTCTTCAAACAATTACAGATAGATCTACCATATGACCAACTATCCCACTGCTGGGTATATACCCAAAGGAATGGAAATCATCATGTCACAGGGATACCTGTACTCTCATGTTTATTGCAGTGCTATTTGCAATAGCGAAGAATTGGATCCAGCCTAAATGCCCATCATTGGATGAGTGGATAAGGAAAATGTTGTATTTCTACACAATGGGATACCACTCTGGTATAAAAAAGAATGAAATACTACCATTCGCAACAACATGGATGGACTTAGGGAAAATTATATTGTGAAACAAGTCAGGCATAGAAAGAGTAACACCACATGTTCTCACTTATATGTGGGATCTAATAAAAATAAATAAATAAATATACAAGCAGATAAATGGGGGCAGGAGGGAGACAAAAAATAAATAAATAAATATTGGTCCCAGAGAATAAGAAAAGATCAGGAACATAAATTTGCCTTGGATTTTTATTTTGGCAGTGGACTTGGACCTAGCAAAATCCTTTGATCTTTTTAAGGAGCCTGATACTGCTTGATTTGTTCCAATGTGTTTTTTCAGGCTTTGTCCCTTTCAAATGTGAATATCACTGAATGGAAGGTCCTCAGATCAACCTAAGTATCAGCCTAAATTCCTCTCTGCATTGATTTCTTGACCTTCGACATTTTGTCTAGCTCTATAAGGGATGATAGAAGAATTCCTTGTGCCCCACAAAGCAAGTAAAGGACAAATTCCATTTTCTTAAAGGTTGTCCTTTTCACAAAAAGCCCCAGAAAGAAATAATTTTGCTTAAAATCTGGCATGTGGAGTGTGGCTGACTAGGAGGTTTTTATTGCTAACTAGTGATCACTAAATCAGTGATTTAGAGCTAAGCCTAAGTTAGGTATTTTGGCTTCAGAGTTGAATAGCTGGATATGCATGAAACCAGACAGTGGCCTTAGACAGCTCTCTGCCCCATTTTTGTGATCTTTCACTGTCCATTTTCCAGAGCTACCTAGAACTGATTGGACTCAAGAGAGAAAATAATTCCCCTTTCTGCTCAGGCACCAGTCTTCAGTTTCTTAGTAGCTTGCTATCTTGCTTTCCCCATAACTACCTCTGACATTCTCAGATTGAAGAGTTTAATCAAATCAGTATCTTTCATCAAGATTAAATGATCTTAAACTGGTTAAGAGAAACCTACCAAGCTTTTGAGAAACTAAAGGGTTGGTGCCTTTTGTTCACATTCAACACCAGAAAGCCCCTTTTAACATGTCACATTTTTCTTGCTTAAATTTGAGCAAATTAAGACAGGCCTAGAAATATCTGGCTGGAAATATTCCTCTTCTGGTTGCCTGGATCTATACTTTTAGTAGAAACCATATTGTAGTTTTATTGACAAAATTTTGTTTTTAGGAGTCAGACAAATCTGGGATCAAATTCTGCCTTCAGCCCTTGTCCATATGGTCCTGGGTAAAACCTCTCTGAGCCAATTTTCTTACGGGGATAATAATAGTACCTACCTTGTAGGGGCTGTAGTGAGGATTAAATGAGATAATATATGTAAAGGATCTAGCACAGTGTCTGGCACATATTAGGAGCTCAGTAAATATTATTCCTCTTCTGTATCTGAATATTAACATGTAGCCGTTCTTCAGATCTGCCACACATATATCCAAAGAGTGTATACTGGCATGATGTAGCTAGCTATTCTGCATTATCTGGCCTGTCCAGAATTGGGTAGGGACTGCTGTAATTTTTGTTTTGTTTGCTGAAGCATCACTCATAGCAAACTTCCTTTCTACTAGGTGTCTGTTGCTTACGTTGCCACAGGTATTCTTTTGATTTTTGTCATTAATTTAATGAAAACTCAGGGACACTGTCAGTGTTGTAAAAGATCAAAATTATCATCACATTTTTTTCCCTTTAACAGGTGTTGTGCATTCTAAACAGAATGTGTTGAGCATGTTGACTTTTTTTCCTCTTAATATACTAACTTGAATAGTTTGTTCTTTGAGGTTTTTGCTTTTCTTTCCATTAATGTAAAAACTACACCCTGTCCACATACATGCTGCTTGGCCTTCTGAGATGCACAATATTGGGAGATGTGAAAAAAGGTTCAGACAACAGAAAATCACTTAAGTAGTAAGATGGTCATCATCCCAGAAGGTATCTTGACTGCTTTCTAGTTTATTGTATTAAAATCTCCTCTCCGCAAGTCTGTCTCATTTACTCCCTAACCTGCCCAACATTCTTTATATCACCTAGAGATTCTCTAATTACTACAAGCTGAATATAGTGTTAAAACAGCTATTGGTATCTCCATTTCAATTTTTTCAGTGAGTAAATGTCATTTATCTCATAAAGTCACATTTTAGACATATTTCTAGAATACCTATTTAAAATCGTTCGGCCCTGAAGATCTTAGACTTTTTTCTAGAGCTTCTCAATTGTAAAGATTTTTGAAGTTTCTATGTTTCTCAGTATAAAGCCCTTTCAGCTGAGAAAACACTTGTTTGTGATAGGCAGCTCAAAATTATTATTTCAGTTCTTTAAATCTGATATCCTCATAGTTGCCATATCCTTCATCTCTTAAACAGGGTTTTAATAATAAAACAAAAATACTAGATCTCCCTCTCTTTCCATATAAGAGTCTGTTACTTAAGGTACCTGATCTAAAAGCCAGTGAAATTCTCTCCATTCCAGAATGTGTCTGATTTAACTTTTTAAAAAAATGGATAGAATTTAAAGCTGTTTGGAATGAGGCACTGAGATTAGGGAACCCCGTTCTTCCATCATCTGGTTTATTTGCTCTACTGTGTCCTCTGCTATTGCAGTTGAATGCCATGGCCAATCGAGCAGCCGGGAAGGGGTATGAAAATGAAGACAACTATGCCAACATTCGCTTCAGGTTCATGGGCATTGAGAACATCCATGTGATGCGGAGCAGCCTGCAGAAACTCTTGGAAGGTACAGGGATTTCACCCTGGCTAGGCCAGAGTCTGTAGCTTTACATTATTATGTAAGCAAAATGCATGCCTGATTTGGGGTGGAACAGAAAAACAAGCAGGCAAGCAGAGTTAATAAATGGTAAGGTTTTTAACTGTAGTATGAATCTAGCTTACATAGTACTGAATCATAGCAACGTTGGTCTGGCAGAGAGATTAAGATATGATGTTTAGTTTCATAACTTGGTAAAGTCCATCTGGGTCTAGGTCCTGTGGAAATCATTTCTCTCTGTAGAATTACAGAAGCTGGTTTTCAGGGGTTGGTAGACCAACATAAGTATTAATGAATTTGGGATTCATTTCATCATCCTCAAGGTAAGAAATCAAATTATATAATCAGCTATAGAGAGTCAGTCTGATTTCATCACTGTGCTGATGGAGAAGTTGAATTTAGACCTCAAAGGAATAAAGCTAATAACAGACAATTTTGGTCATCTGTCATCACTACAAAATAATTGGGGTCACAATGGGGGCAAGGTGGGATTAGGGCCTTACAGTACTCTTGGATTTAGAACATTTCTCCTAAAACCACTACCTGGGGTTCTATGATGTGGTATGCCAACTCAGGGAGAGATAGTGAAAACCTGCCTTCTTTAGTGAACTCCCTGTTCTTCCTCACTTTTCTTCAATTTTTTACTGGTGTAGTCTGCCAGGACCCCTCTCTCACACCACCCTTATCAGATCCTGTCTCTTTAGTCTGCATTCCTTTTAGGATATTAGTGTCCCTCTTCCTTGGGTCTCTTCCTCTGTACTTTTTTGCCCTAAAATATTCTATAGAAGAGGACTTTGTTTTACAGATTTTTGAGGCAAAAGATTGCCCTCTGTTGGATGAACAGTGCAAAGTGCATGAAAATTAACTGGTAATTTTTTTTTTCAACCTGTTGAGATAGCACAGGGCTGGCTGCAGGGAGTAGATGGGAATGTAGGAGTAGAGACAGATGTTAAGGGCCTGCAGAGTTAGGATGGGTGGGTGGGATTAGGATGGGGATTGATTGTGTTTTCTAATCAGAGGAGAAGTGAATGTTTTCCTGTAGCTGCTAACTCAGTCTTCTGGAGAGATATCTGAGGGTTTGGGGATTGGGGAGGAAAGTTCTACAACTTGAGAAAGCAGAGGCCCACTCTTTGAGAGATTGGTAGCCTTTAGCCCTAGTCCTGTCCCTGACTCACTGCATGGTTTCCAACTAATCATTTAACACTTTATACCTCAACTTTCTCATTTGCAAAATGGGGATCCACTTTCTCCCATTTCTTGATGGATAAACTGAGGTGATTGTGAATTTCAATCTCTGCTTCCTTTTCTACCTTAGTTTGTGAATTGAAAACTCCAACAATGAGCGAATTTCTTAGTGGCCTGGAGAGCTCAGGGTGGTTGAGACACATTAAAGCCATTATGGATGCTGGAATTTTCATTACAAAGGTAATAATGAGGACTTCTAAGAATTTGCACTGACTTTAATTATGGGATTTCTTGAGTTAGTAGTGTGCTATGATGGGAAGAATATTGAAGAGAAACCTAGTTTCTGTATTCAGCTCTGCTACTAATTCACTATGTGTCCTTGGGCAAGTTTCTTTCCCTCTCTGGGCCTCAGTTTCTCCATTTGTAAAACAAGGTGGTCAGACTAGAATCTAATGATGTAACTCTTGGGCCCACAGGACTCTTTAGGTATGTGATTATCCCTGTACCCCCTGGAAAAATGCACATATGACTATACATACGGAAAATGGACCTCAATTTCAGATCTTCAGACCCCTGGACTCATTTTTAAAAAACTCTTAGGTAATCTCTAATGGTCCTTCCAGCTCTGTTACTCTACAATGTATTTTTTTGTTGATTCTAAGGTATGAAGTGGAAGTAAGAATGGGTGTGAAATAAATGCAAACTTGTGTATCTATGGGTTTTCAGAGTTCTGAGTACAAAGCAGACTTTTTTCTATAGGTCGGCCTCTAAATGCAGTCTAGCAGGCTTTACCATCTTTATGCTGACTCTCTTATTTTCTGACCTCTAGACCCTGGCCTCTGTATCCTGTTAGGTGAATTTTTTTGGAAAAAAAAAGAAAGAAAGAAATTCAGAGTACATATTTTCTCATTTTGAAGTTTTGTTTTTATATATTTCTACATGAAAACTCTCCTTCTTCACCCCACCCACATTTGGTAGAAGTAAAGAAAAGGAGAGAAGGGCTTTTTACCCCTCTGCTGTCATTTTCTTAGTTGAAAGTAATGATATATATAGCCTCTGGCTTAAAATATTTGAAGAGTATATGTAATTAACTGTCTTAAATGTCCAGCCCTACTGCTTTTTGCTTTCCTAGTCCTATTGCCTACACTTATCATTGTAACATGGTATTAGTGTTTCCTTTGTGACCCTGTAAGTTGTTTCAAGCCCATTGTTATGACCATTATTTGTACTGTTCCTTTTTCATATATCCTGCACCCATACATCTGTATTCCCTTTCTGAAACCAAATTTATTAGACCAAAGAAAGTGAGGATGGAGAAGAGGGAGATTTTATAGACAGTACAGCCTCATAAATATTGGTTGAATTAAAATGAGTGGACCAAAATGATAGGCTCCCTGTGCTCCCTGTCTCTATCACCACCTGTCCAGTATCCCAAGCTTGAGAACTTCAGTCATCCTTGAATTCTCCCTCTTTCCCTCCATCTGGCAATTGCCAGGTCCTGTCAATTCTACTTTAGAAGTGTTTCTTAAATCTAACCTTTTCTTCCCAGTCTCTATTGCTACTTTCCTAGTTAAGATATTCTCCATCCCTTGACCAAAGTACTATAATAACCGTCTAGCTACTTTACTTGCTCCGCAGTTTGGTGACCAAATTGTCTCTAAAGTCATTTTTCTTGAACATATCTGATAATGTCAGTTTAAGCTCAGAATCCTCTAGTGGTTCCCTTTTCTATTGTCTGTAAGACCCTGTAACTTGACGTTCAGAATCTTTCACAGTCTTGCCTCAACTTGGCCATAGTGGACTTCTTGCTGTTCTCTAACACACTGCTACTTTTTTTTCTCTCTTTCTTTTTAAAACAATCTTTCTTTCTTTCTTTCATCTAATTACAAAAGCAATGTATGTACAATATCAAAGTAGTTTACTTTTCAGAAATATATAACATAAAATGTAAACATTCCTCATAGTTTGCCCCACTACACATACACATCACTGTTAATGGTTTAATGTTTGTGTCTCTCTATCAGCAGTGTTCATTTGAACTTTCTGTGATGATAGAAGTGTTCTAATCTGTATTATCTAATATAATAGCCATTAGCCACATGTGGCAATTGAGCACTTGAAATATGGCTAGTGAGACTGAGGAACTGAGTTTTTAATTTTACTTGGTTTTAACAAAATCAAATTTAGATAGCTGTAGGTGGCTAGTGACTACCATTCTGGACACTGCAGCTCTGGAGTTTCTCAGCATATACACTTACATATATTATTACTTTGTAAAAGTGGGGTCATATTGGGCATACTGTTCAGCAACTGACTTTTTGTACTTAATGTATAATGGACATTTTTCAGGTCAATTCAGTTAATACTACCTCATTTTTTTCAGTGACTGTATAATAGTCCACTGTGGAAATTTACCATAGTCCCCTGTTCATGGGGAATTTAGTTTTTTCCAGTTTTTTACTAATGCAGAAACTGATGCACCAAATACCCTTAAACGTATACTTTATATAGCTAGATATTCTTAGAAGTGGATTTTCTGAGTCAAAGAGTATGAATATTTCAAATTGCTTTCCAAATGGGTAGTACCAGTTTCCGTTCCTACGAACAGTGACTGTTTTTCCACATTGCCAATAATGGTTATTATCAGTCTTTTTAATATTTGTCAATGTGATAGGCGATAAATTTTATATCATGTTTTAATTTGTATTTCCATAATCATTAGTAAAATTAAGCATCTTTTCCTATTCACCAGTGACTTTTCACTCCATTTGGAGACCTAAAAAATGAGTATAGTTGCTGCTTTTAGGCGTCTGATACCACCTGACATGTCTGCTTAGCTTAGAAGTTATAGAAGTTGAGAAACCTTTCTCCAGATCTCTTTAACTTCTCTTTCTTACCTGCAACCTCAATACCTTTCTAGGAATGCCATTTTTCTTGTATCCCTACAACAAAGGTCACTCATTCTATTATACCCCATGAACCACAGGGCCCAGAGCAAGTTCAATATTATTCTTGCTTCTTACAAAGCTCCTTACTCCTTTCATATCTATTTCAGTTAGCTGTACTATCCTGTACCCTCCTAGTTACTCTCCCTCCTCCAGTAGGGACTTTGGGAACAGCCTCACCACCTTCTCCATCCTTATTCTTCCCCTCATTCTAGGAAATTTGAATGTCCATGTACAACATATCAAACACTCTGTACTTATAGTTCTTTGAGCTTTTATACTGTAGCTCTCACATCCTTATTCCAGCTAGTATGGTTCTTCTATCTCATGGAAACCTCTACACTTTTAACTCCTCTTCTTCCTTCTTCCCTATTTACTAAGACATGGTAGTGTAGCACCTTATTCATTCCATCTTGCCCTTTATCCTTCTACTCTACCTGCCCTGCTAACCACAGTCATTCTCTGTTCTTACACCCTGACTGCTAAGCCTTGCTGCAAAGAAATAAATCCCATAGACATGTTAATTGATACTGTCATAGTTTTATGGTCTATAATCTAAGCTCAAGTCATGTCGTCTTAGGGGCCACATAGCAGTTATTTTATGTGTCCTGGTTGGGTCTCAGTCATGTTCTACCAAGGAGGTATTCCTAATCTATACCTTGCTTTCAAGCTGGCTGCACTACTGTTATTCCCCTCTCTGTAAGCATGTACTCAAACACGTCTTCTTCATGAAAAAATCAAGGTGATACCTCATTTTCCAACTATTTACCAGCTTTTTTCATGTCCTTGCTATCTCAGCAGACATGATGTCCCATCTTCTGTGTAAGGCTACTCCCTCTACCTGTATTCTAAATCTCATCCCCTCCTACTTCTACAAGGAACCAGCTCTGTCAGTTCTCCTAAATTTTTTTTCTCTTTCTCCTAAATTTTCAACCTATTCCTTTTGACTGGTTTCTTCCCTCAGAAGTGTGCTCAAATATCTTTTCGTTCCTAAAGAAAAAAAAGCTGCCCACCATCCAAGCAAGCACCCATGTGAGTGCTGGTCCCATGACCCCAGATGCAGCTGCAGGCCCATCCACTGACCAAGCCAGGGTCCAGGTGAGGGCCGGTCCCATGTGCTGACTCCAGATGCAGCCACAGGCCTGCCAATGCCTGCCCACGCCCCAAAGGGGTCCACCCACTGACCAAGCCAGAGCCCAGGTGAGCAACGTTCCCCACACCAATTCTGACACAGTTGTAGGCCCACCCACACCCACCCAAACCCCAGACAGACCTGCCCACCTACTGAACAGGAACCACAGCAGCCCACCACTGACCAAGCCAGGGTCCAGGTGAGGGCCGGTCCCATGTGCTGACTCCAGATGCAGCCACAGGCCTGCCAATGCCTGCCCACGCCCCAAAGGGGTCCACCCACTGACCAAGCCAGAGCCCAGGTGAGCAACGTTCCCCACACCAATTCTGACACAGTTGTAGGCCCACCCACACCCACCCAAACCCCAGACAGACCTGCCCACCTACTGAACAGGAACCAAGGCAGCCCACCTCACACTCAACTTCATTGATACAAGAGTCACCAGCAGAGCCTACAAATAGAGGAAGTCTATCTCCTCATAGCCTACTCCAGAGTAGTAGAAGAAACAAGTGTCCTACCAGATGACTAAACAACAATGAAAAAAGTACTAGAACTACAAATAAACAAGAAGATATGACACCATCACCAAAGGAATATGGTAGTTCTCAGGTACCAGACCCCATAGAGTGGGAAACCCTTGAGATATCTGAAAGGAATTCCAAGCACTGATCTTAAGAAATCTCAAAGAGATAAGAGAAGGATCAATTAGAGAACACAGTGAAACAAGAAGAGATATCCAGGATATGAAGGAGGAAATTTACAAAGAGATTAATACCTTAAAAAATAAATGAAGGATTCCCTCAGTGAAATAAAAAACAGAATAGAAAGCTTGAGCAGCAGGCTAGAGCAAGCAGAAGAAAGAATTTCAGAACTCGAAGATGATCTTTTTGAAATAACCCAGGCAGACAAGAAAAAAGAAAAAAAGAATTTTAAAAAATGAAAAAAATTTAAGAGAGCTAGCAGACAACCTCAAGTGCACAAACATCCGAATCATAGGTATTCCAGAAGGGGAGGAGAAAGGAAAAGGCATTGCAAACCTACTCAAAGGAAGTAATAGCAGAAAACTTCCCGGATATAGGGAGAGATGCAGACCTTCAGATCCAGGAATCCCAAAGATCCCCAAACAGATTATATACAAAAAGATCCTCTACAAGACATCTTATAGTCAAACTGGCAAAACTCAAAGACAAAGAGATAATTCTAAAATCAGGAAGGGAAAACCATCAAGCCACATATGACTAACAGACTAACAGACTAACAGCATACATCTCAACTGAAACCTTAAAGGCCAGAAGAAAATGGGATGATATATTCAAAATACTAAAAGAAAATATTGCCAGCCAATGTTCAGTACCTAGCAAGGTTATCCTTCAGAAATGAAGGAGAAATAGTGTGTTTCCCAGACAAAAATTATGGGAGTTCACTACCACATGACTAACCTTGCAAGAAATTCTCAAAGGAGTCCTGCATCTAGAATCGGAAAAACAATAATCACTGTCATGGACTTATAAGAAGAGCAAAACCTGCCATTAAAACCAAAATGCAAACAAGAAAGAGAAAGAAGCTAAATCATGTCACCTCAAAAAGCCAACTGACATTGAAGATGAAATATAAAAGGGGAAAAGAGGAACAAAGATATTTAAAACATCTAAACAAAAAGCAGTATAATGACAGGAGTAAAGCAATACTTATCAATAACAACCCTAAAGATAAATGGACTAAACTCCCCATTCAAAAGACACAGACTGACCTATTGGGTTAAAAAGCTAGACACAACTTTATGCTATCTTCAAGAAACCCACTTCAACTATAAAGACACACACAGACTAAAAGTGAGAGGTTAGAAAAAGATATACCATGCAAATGGAAACCAAAAACGATCAGGAGTAGCTATTCTTATATCAGATGAAATAGACCTCAAACCAAAAACCATGAAAAGAGACAAGGCCACAGTATAATGATAAAGGGATCTATCCAGTTAGAAGACATAACATTCATAAATATGCATGCACCCAACACTGGAACACCCAGATATGTAAAGCAAAAACTCTTAGACCTAAAAAAAGAGATAAACTCTGGTAAGACAATAGTGGGTGACCTGAACACCCCTCTTTCAGCATTGGACAGATCTTCCAGGCAACAAATCAACAAGAAACACAGGATTTAAACTACACCTTAGACCAATTGGACTTGGCAGACATTTACAGAACATTTCATCCAACAACTACAGAATACACATTCTTCTCATCAGCACATGGAACATTCTCCAGGATAGATCACGTATTAAGTCATAAATGAAGTCTCAGGAAATTTTTAAAAATCAAAATCATTTCAAGCATCTTTTCAGACCAGAACAGATTAAAACTGGAAATCAATAACAAGCAAAATTCTGGAAACTACTCAAGGGTGTAGAAATTGAACAACAGACTCCCAAATGACCTATGGGTCCAAGAAGAAATTGTACAGGAAATCAAAAAAATTTCATGAAATTAACAAAAATATTTATTAACCCAGCATGCTATGCAAAGGATGCTTATGGTACTTTTTGCTTCTTGTCTTTACAGGCAGTGAAGGTAGAAAGGGCCACTGTCTTAGTCCATTGTTCTGACGGGTGGGACCGCACAGCACAAGTCTGTTCAGTAGCCAGCATACTCCTAGATCCATTTTATAGAACATTCAAAGGACTCATGGTAAGAGAGCAAGCAATTATATTTTACTTTGTGGGAGTGACAGATTGTGAATAAATCAAAAAGAACTCTCAACCAAATTGCTTTTTAAAAGAATGAGTTTTAAATCTATAAAAATAGCTATTTTTCAATTTAGCTCCTTTTCATTAAATGAGGCACATACAGTCTATATAGTTTCTATTGTATATTCAACATACTTTCTTGCCTATCAGAAGCTAAAGATGTATGTAAGGGGGGTCAAAGTCTCAAAAAGTTTGCAAAGCTGTTAAATAGGCTGTCTGATGGGCTCATCATCTTTAATATGTCAGCGGTTTCGATGTCAGACTCATGATTGTTTTCTAGTATTGAATCCAAGGCTTCTTAGTTTATCTTTCCAAGAAACAGAACACATAATAGTGGTTTATCCTCATTTCTTTGGAATTTTTAAAAATGGTTTTGTTCTTGGTATGAACCCAAATGCCGCCTTTGGATTCCTGTTTTCCAAAGGGTGAATTTGATAATATGCTTATCAGGATTGCATTTAGTTATGGCTCAATACCTTGTTACGCATCATGTAAAAACCAAAAGAAATGTGACAGTATAAACAAATCCAGAATAATTTATCTTGAGAGCATCTGAAATTTGAAGGCAGCTTGTACATGCGTATAAGTGAAATCCAAGTTACTCAGTTATGATTTGGGAAATTAACATTATTTTATGATCAGTTCAACCATTTAAGCTAAGCATATGTATCGTTTTATGATTTTCCTAATGCAAACTCTTGTTTTTGTATAAAAATGAAGATCCTGATAGAGAAGGAATGGATATCCATGGGTCACAAGTTCTCCCAAAGGTAAAAATATCCTCATTTTGAAGGAGAGAGCTGAGAACAGTTGATTGGGGTAAAGTTTATTAAAACCCCAGTAGGCTCTTGTATAGGAAGGAGCGGCAAGTTGAACATGGTGTAAATCTCTTTTCATCAAGAAACAAGTATTCCTGACACTCTGCTAGAGTGCTGAAGCTACAAAGGTGACCAGAATATCATCTCTGCATTCAGTGAGTGCAGCTAAATTATATCAAATTGTTAAATATTTCAGGGAAGAACAAGGCATCACTGGCCACAGTGGGGAAAGTGCTTAGCTCTGCATGAAGAGGTTGGGATAGGCTTACAGGAGTAGGTAGCATATATGGATGAACTTTTTAGAGATAAATAGGAGTTTGATGGACAGAACAGTGGGATGAGAAGGGCATTCAGGCAGAGGATTAGTATCTAAGACAATATAGCCTGTAACCTTTGTAAGAGATAGGATAGGTGTGGATTTCTGTTCTTTAGTAAGGGGGTGGGGGCAAGGGCTTACATTTATCTATTGTCTGCTATAAACCAAGCAACCTCACTAAGGCTTTATATTATCAGAACAATAAATAAATATTTACCAAATACCTAACAATGTGCTATATACTGTATCAGACACTAAGCTGGTCCCAAAGACAAGTAAAATGTGAGTTTTATCCTCAAGGAGGTTATGATTCAGGTTTTGTTTCCCCCCATTGATGTGCATCCATTTAATTTAATTTAATTGGCACTCTCTAGCCATTTGGGTCCATCCATCAACAAACATCGGGCCAGTCAATGTGTTGGGTATTGAGGAGACTGAGTCGACTCAGATATGGTCCCTGTCCCTTTTAAAGAAAAGAATATCAGTGCCAACAATATAGTATGATATATGCTAAGACTGAGGAAAACATAAGCAAAGGAATCTTATCCATTCTTGGGCAAAGAAGGCTTTCTGGAATAAGTGACATTTTAGTTGAGCTTTAAAGTATGAGTAGGAGTTATTTAGAAAGGGGGAAAGCATTCCAGAACTGATATGTATGAAACCATAAAGGCATTAAACAAGGTGATGTATTTGAGGAACTGCAAGCAATTCAGTGTGGCTGGGTCATAGGGTGTGTAGGGAGAGTAGAGGAAATGAGGCCAGGGAATGGGGGCCAGCGAGGAGAAGATCATTCAAGGCCCTGTTTTGTTGTTGTTGTTGTTTTTGTTTTTAAGCTGAAAGGTTTGAATTGTTTCCTATATGTGGTAAAGCTATATTGGAGGATTTTGAACAGGGCGGTGAAATGATGAACAGATCTATATTTTAGAAATATCCCTCTGGCAGCAGTGTGGAAGATTGAGATTGGAGGCAAGGGGATGAATTAGAAGGTTATGAGAATTAATGAGGGCCTGACAAAAGACAGAGGCAATGGGACAGATACAAAGGTATTCAGGAAATAGAACTAAGAGAACCAGGAAGTAATAAAAAAGTCTTATAGAACTTGGAAGTTTTTGCCTTAGATACCTGGATTTTCTGAGATAGAGAATACAGGATGATACAGGGCAGGATTTGGGGGAAAGATAGTTTCAGTTTGGGACTTGTTTACAGTGGGGCATCCAAGAGGACATGTCCAGTAGGGAGACTACTCAGTGTTAATCTGGAGCTCACCAGTTCTGAATTGGACAGAGATGATTAAAAGTTTGAGAGTTATCTGCATATGTGGCAATTTAAGCCATGGATTTGGTTAACATAACCCAAAAAATTGTGTAAAGAGGGAGAAGAGCCAAGGAACAGGACAGAGCCTTGGATAATACTGATATATGAAAGTCTAGTGAAGAAAGGAGTCCATGAAGGGGACTGTGAAAGAGTGGTTAGTGAGGTAAGAATAAATCTAAGGAAAGGAAAGGGAAAAAGAAAAAAATAAGAGAGGAGACTCAAGTGAATAGTCAGCAGTGTCATATGCCTCAGAATGACCCAATAATTGGCTTTGGCAATATGCAGTTTTTAATGATCCTTAGTGATTAAATGATTGAGTAGTGGTGGAAGCAGAAGCCAAATGGCAGTGAATGGAGGCATGAGCAAAAGTTGAGGAAGTGGTATGTGAGTATATAAATCTCTTTCTAAGAATCTTGGCACTGAAGGGGGTAGAAGAGAAGGGGTGATGCCTAGATAGGGTTAGGGGTTTGAGGAAGGGTATTTCAAGACAAGGAGAGATTTGAGCAGTTTATTGTGCTGAGAAGAAAGAAACATTAAGGAAGATAAGGTTGAAGATATGAAAGAGACAGTGAATTTTTGGTAGAGTAAGTCTTCTAAGGAGACAGGAGAGGGTAAAAGCTCCAGTCCAAATGAAAAGATTAGTTTAAGCTGTAACTACGAACACTTTTTCTATGGAGGCTGGATGGAAAGATATGCAGAGAAGGAACTAAGTGTGTGTCACAGGCAGAAGTTAGATATTTTTTACTTGTTGGCTTTGATCTTTTTCAGTGACACTGTACATGTTGGTGTGAAGGAAGATGTGAAATAGGTTAGAGATTTGATAAGATCATTTAAAATTTGTAAGAGCTGTAAGTAATGGGAAAATGGTGTTAAGGACATACATAAAGTTTATTTGGGAGCAATTAAGTCTAGGTGAATGTGGAAGACTTAATTTTAAATAGTGTGAATTTATATGGTTTTATAATTTTCTTGAACATCATCAGTAAGGATGTGGGAACGCAGAACATAACTTTTTAGGCTAATCTATGGTTGGAATTTGAAGGAGAAAATGACAAGAAAGGTGAGAAAGTTGAAAAAAGTGGGGGAGATTAGTTGATGGGACAGACCATGGCATGTTGGCTGAATAAGGAAGCAAAGGAAACCAATAGGAATCTGGCAAGTGGAAAGGTCCTGAGATGAGGTCTGGAGGAGGTAAGAAGATGAGCAGCCTTTGAAATATAATACATGTTGTTCAGAGTGGGATATTAGGATTAAGATTTAAAAGATAGAGTAAGAACTTCTAGGTGATTTGAAGAACCAACCTATGGCCATGGATTCGGGTGGCCAAAGTAGAGTAGAGGTAAAGATCAGTTAAGATAATTGGATTTGAGTTAGTTAAGGAACCTTTTAAGCCAGTGTAGGTCATCTGCATCAACACCAAAGATAAGTACTTAAGACAGGAGTCAAATTCTTGAGAGAATGTGGTGAAGTGACCGAGAGATTGGTAGAAGACAACATTGAGGAATTGTAAGGTAAATAAGCTAAACAGCATGACCCATAATGGAAGTGTTTTTAAGAGAGTAAAAGGAATAGTAGTTTCTAAGCAGCAGAAGGAGTAGTAGGAGCAAGGAAAAAGCTGATCCCACCTCTGCCCTGTTTTAGGATTATGTTATATAGACCGTGGAACATTCGGCATTTTCCATTTGATTTGGACCCTAAGAAGAGGTGATATCCTTGGTAATTCAGGTTACAGTTGTATCAGAAGGAAGAGAACATTCAGCATAGAAGCTGAGGATGCCATGTTGGTTTCCAGTGGAATAGGGTTTTCAGTGGATGGCAGGGTTAGTAAAGAGGGCATTATGGGGGAAGTAAACCTTAAACAATTCTGGGATGAGGTTTCATTCATGCATTTGATAAATGTTTCTTAAATACCTATGAGGGTTTTTTTTTTGGCTAGGCACTGTGCAGTAAAAAATTTAGATGTAGTCCTTGCCCACATGTGAGGGTACCTCAAAAAGTTCATGGAAACATTCGTATTATCTTTTAATTCTATTTTCCATGAATCTTTTGAAGTATACTTGTAGAACTAAATATGGCTATTTAAATTAATTAAAATTAAATACAATTTAGAAAGTCAGTTCCTCAGTCACAGTAGCAACATTTTAAGTGCTTAACAGTTAGTGACTGCTAACTGGATAGCACAGCACATTTCCATCATTGCAGAAAGTTCTGTTGGAAAGAGGGTGTAAGAAAGAATCCACTAGATGACCAAAGGGCCTACAGTGTAGATGATAGTGAATGATACCAGTGTTTGAGAAGTCTGCTGGGATTAACTAGCTCTGAGATTCTGGCTAATGTTTTGGCATAAGGTGTTTCCCTGCCAATGCCAATAGAGAAAAAAGGTAAACTTGTTATAGCCTACTTCAAACAGTGTAATTAACCAGTGTCTGTCTTTACCTTTATTTACATCTCTCAGGTGTGGCCACCTGTATGGGGACTCTAAAGAAGTTTCCCCTATCTTCACCCAGTTTCTAGACTGTATTTGGCAATTAATGGAACAGTTTCCCTGTGCCTTTGAGTTTAATGAAAACTTCCTGCTGGAGATTCATGACCATGTTTTCTCCTGCCAGTTTGGAAACTTCCTTGGAAACTGCCAGAAGGATCGGGAAGATCTAAGGTGAATTTAGTTTGTGAGAAAACACTGAATAGGGAGAAGGGGGTCAGTGCAGAAGGAATGTACTGAGGAGAGGAAGTAACAATAATAAAAAGAAATTTTGAAACATAAACCACTCAATATTTGCACAGGGATAGCTCAGAACCTCAGATTCCTCATCCGTAAAATAGGGACAATAAATGCCTACTTTTCAGAGAAATCATGAGGTGTCAATAAAACAATGGCTGTGCAAGGGCTTTGTAAAGAAATCAATTGCCATGCAGATGTGAGTAGTCATTATCACAAACTGGCAGCTCATAGGCCAAACCGAACCTGGCCCAACAGGCATGGTCTGTTTGGTCTGTTTGGTCTGTGGAGTATTTTTTTTTAAGCTCTGAATTAGTTGCCAACATTTAAGTATGAGGAGATTTCACCTAAAAATCCAGTTATTTTAGGATTTTTTTTTCCCAATTAAAAAAGCTGCTGTACTAAGATATTCTGAAAAATCAGGAACTCTGGCAACACTGGATCTATATTTTCCCATGACAATAATCAGCTAGAACTGAATAGCAGCTGCTTTATTTGGATGAGGCAGACATTTTGTTGGCCACAGTTCTCACCATTCCCTATAGTTTATTCTCAGCCTGCTCCTAATGTTATCTGCCCAGTTCTTGTAGACAGTTGTGTTTGCACCCCTCACTTAAACTAACATTCCCACATAAATATTATTTGAGGTTGACAAGATAAAGTGCCTGTGAGCAGTACTCTGATTAATATTTTAGAGACAGTAAAATAGCTATTTCATGGCCCACTCCTGTTTCACAGCTGTTGGCCAAGTTAGCAATTAGCTCAAGTTCTCAGGCCTGGATGACTTCACCTCTCTGTGATTCCCTATTCTCATTAACACAGAGAACAGTGATGAGTCTTCCTGCTTTAACATTTGTATTTACTTGTAGCTTCCATGCATATTTCTCTTTGTTTTTGCAACTAGACTTTTCTCACTCCCTCCCCAAATTCTCTTAGACACATTCATTCTGTATCTGACCAGCTTCTCTAGGCTTTAAAACCCATGGCCTTTTCCATAATCTTTTCCCCCTGTTAAAATGAGGTTAATTATATTTTCACCCATTTCCCACATGAATCTGACTCTGTAAAAGTACAAGTCTCGAACATTGTAATGTATATTAAAATAGCAGTTACTTAAAACAGAAGTGTCATTCATTCATGAAAGGAAAAACATGAGCTTTAGAATCAGGCAGACCTGGATTCAAACTTTAGCTCTGTCACCTACTAGCTGTGTGATCTTTAGCAAATTAATTTTTTTTGTCTTATTTTCTTATTAGTAATTTGGGGCTAAAACAGGGTTTTACTATAAAAATATAAGGAGGTATTTTAAGTAGAGTCTGGTCCAGTGTTTGACACATAGTAAATACTTAATGAATATTAGTTACCTCTGCCAGATTTTTTTTTTTTCTATTTTTAACCAACAACATATGAGAAAGATGGATATACAGGACCTATGGCCTCACTGAAACAGGCTGAGGATTGTAAAAGTTTAAAAGACCACATTTTAGGTCCTACCACCCAAACCACTCCACTCCTCTTTATTCTCCTTCAGTTTTCTTCCCATGCATACTTACACAGCAGCTGTCATTGGGACCTATGCATTTTGAGGTATTAACTAAGGGGCTTCCTTGCTGGTTGAACAGGTTCCAACTGAAGTGTAAGAGTCAGTCTTGCAATATAAATACTATAATCTTGCAATATATATACTATAATCTTTAGTTGCCCACATGGGATAACTCATGACTATTTGCTAGTATAAGTTGCTAATTGTCTTACTGTCTTAAACCTTCTGAAGGGAGGAGAAGCAGGCTTTAAATAAAATGAAATATAGAAGAGCCAGAAATTCACTAACTAGGATTCCTGTCTCTTGACTTACCAGACTTTTTAAAACAATTCCAGAATTTTTAACACTGGAAAGGTCATCAGTTCATAGAATCCTAGATTTGGAAGAGACCTTAGAGGTCTCATAGTACAGATGAGGAAACAGGCCCAGAAAGAGCTAGGGACTTTCCTAAGATCACACAGCTACTCCACAGCAGAGACTGGACTCGGAATCTCCTACTCTGTAGTATGGAACTCTTTTGAACTTCCTATTCATTTTAAAGATAGATAAATTGAAGCACAGGTAATTTGTTACTGTATCAACACTCATTAGCCACTTATTTCCATTTTTCTTCTATCATATCCTCTCTCTCTAGTTGGGTTACTTATTAGTAAAATTTGACTAATTATCAAGTTCATCGGGACTGTTGAGATTATTTGCTTGCTGCTTTTAATTTTTTGGCTTCTTTTTCTTTTCTAACAGAGTCTGTGAGAAAACACATTCTGTATGGCCTTTCTTAGTTCAGAGGAAACCAGACTTCAAGAACCCTCTCTATAAAGGTTTCACTATGTATGGGGTGCTCAATCCTAGTGCTGTGCCCTACAACATTCAGTAAGTTCCTAAGCTGTTCCCTCCTTTCTTATAGCAGACCCCAGAGCCTTAGCTGCTTTGCGTCTCCTTGGATAGCTGCCACCATCTGCACAAGCCTGGCTGTGAAGTAGGATACTCTGTGCCCACATCACCCATTCCTTGCTGCCTCTGAAAACAAGAGCTCAACTCCTTTTGATTATCAGGACTTTGCTACTACTCACTTAGGAAAATAAATAAGAAATAATACCTAATTTGTAGGAATACAACCAGTCAGGATGTGGGTTTTTTTATCCCTTTAGTCTTCCCCTATATCTTTCTCTTCTCCTTTCCCATACAATTCCCCAACAAAGAAAAGAAAAATGAGAAAAACAGAGAGTGTTGGTTTTGTTTGCTGTATCTTCCCAAAGCTTCTGCAGGCTTAAGTGGTCACTGACAACAATGAATGAGTGCAAGACAGAGCTGAATACATATATTAGCTCTAACAGTTTATTTTGTGGATTCTTTAGGATTTTATATGTATAAGATTATGTCATTTTTGAATGGAGAGAGTTTTACTTCTTCTTTTGCAATTCGGGTGCCTATTATTTTCTTGCCTAATTGTCCTGGCTAAAACTTCCAGTACTGTTGCTTTGCGTTGCTTCGCCTCTCACGGATTTGTCACCCCACTTCCCCTGGGTGACGGAGACACAAAGAATTACTCAAAGCCCATCTCTACTGAGCAGTGAGAGGTCCCGAAGTGGTTAATCTCCCTTTGGGAGGCTCAAGTGAGAGCCATCCTTTCCTTGGGAAATTAATGCCGAATTGGGGTTCTCTTCCTGCATTTATTTTCCAGACCAGGAAGTTACAGGAAGAGACATAGGTGGGGTTATAGTTTGACAATATAGGCTGGTAACTTTCAGTGAAATAAGCCAGATGACATTCCAGTAGACAATTAAATGGTCCTATCAACAACAGTTTGATCTTAGCAAACATTCCTTCCTATAACAATTTCTCAGTATCTTTACATAGCAGTCAGTAAGTAGTCTGTCTTTGAGCCAGCAACCTGCTGTGCCACAATCCTTATCTTGCAACAGAGACTTATACAGCCTGAGGGAAATTTCCTGTCCTTGCAAGGTCAATATTTGAAAGTGCAAGGCTTTGGAAAACCAGGCCCTGTGAAGTACATATGCTTTATAGTATATTCCACACAGTACAGTGTTGAGTAAAAGTAGTAAAAGCAGGCATCCTTGTCCTGTTACTGATCTTAGGGGCAAAGCTTTGTCTTTCACCACTGAGTATGATGTTTTACCTGTAGTTTTTCACAAATGCCTTTATCATGTTTAGGACATTCCCTTCTGTTCCTAGTTTGTTGAGTGTTTTTATGATGAAAGGGTGTGAGATTTTGTCAAATACATTTTCTGCATCAAGTGAGATGATTGTGTTTTTTTTTTTTTCTTTAATTATATTAATGTGGTATTTTACAGAGTTTGATTTTCAAATGTTGAACAACCCTTGCTTTCCTGGGGTAAATCCCACTTGGTCATGGTGTATAATTATCATAATATGCTTCTGCATTTAGTTGGGTAGTGTATTGTTGAGGATTTTTGCATCTATATTCATAAAATACATTGATCTATAGTTTTATTTTCTTGTAATGTCTGACTTTAGTATCAGAGTAATGCTAGCCTCATAGGATGAGTTAAAAAGTCTTCTTTTCTATTTTACAGAAAAGTTTGAGAAGGATTGGTGTTAATTATTCTTTAAATGTTTGGTAGGATTTACCAGTGAAACCATCTGATCCTGAGCTTTTATTTGTTGGGAAGTTTTTGATTATTAATTCAATGTCTTTACCTATAGGTCTGTTCAGATTTTCTGTTTCTTGGGCCAGTTTTAGTAGTTTGCATGTTTCTAGAAATTTGTCCATTTTATCTATCTAATTTGTTGGCATATACTTATTCATAGTATTCTCTTATAATCATCTTTATTTCTATAAGATCAGTAGTAATGTTCCCACTTTTATTTCTGATTTTAGTATTTCAGACTTCTCTCTTTTTTCTTAATCAGTTTAGTTTAAAGGCTTGTAGATTGTGTCGATTGTGTCAAAGAACCAACTTTGGTTTAGTTGATTCTGTCTGTTGTTTTTCTAATCACCATTTCATTTTTTATCTCTGTTCTAATCTTTATTATTTCCTCCCTTCTGCTACCTTTGGGTTTAATTCGATCTTCCTTTTCTAGTTCCTTAAGGTGTAATATTAGGTTAGTGATTTGAGATTGTTCTTATTTTTTAAAGTATATATTTTTAATGTATTTTAAGGTACAGCTATAAATTTAATTTAACATCTATTAATTTCACGTACGTCTGTAAATTTCCCTTTTAGCACTGCTTTCTCTGTATTCCATATGTTTTAGTACGTTGTGGGTTTTTTTGTTCTTTTGTTGTTTTAAGAAATACTGATTTAGTATTTCTTAACGTCCTTTCTTAGAACTCAGCCTTTAGCATACTAATAGTATCTTAACTTTTAATAGGTGTTATTCTGAATATGTTTCTTCTTTTACTTTGATAATGGCTTTCTCTCTCTCTCTCTCATAGCAACCACCTGTATCAAGGTATTTGGCCTCTTTTATTCATATATCATTTGCAACATCGTTTGTATTTCTTTCCTTATTTAAGAATTTTATGCCCACATCGTCAACATGGGTCTTTGCTTGACAAACCTGAGCTCTTAGATGCCTGACTGACATTGGAGTTGGATATAAAATTCAAAATTCCAAGTTGTTTTTCTCCAGTACTTAAAAAAATACTACTTCTTTAGTCTTTTTGCACTCGGCTTTATTTTTGATTAAATTGATTCTTATTTCTTTGATGTGGTATGCTTTTTCTTTTTTTGAGATTTTAGAATTTTCTTTTTATATTTTGAGCTAAAATTTATTCTGAAATTTTGGTACAATGTGGTGTGTGTTTTTCTTTCTTCTTACTCTTTGGCACTCTACAGACTCTTTCAGTCTTGAGCCTTTAATTTTCTTAAAAGCCTGGGACACTTACCTACCTACATTATTTATTCAAATATTTACTCCTTTTTAAAAAATTTCCTCTTTTTCTGTAATTCTTTTTATTTTAACATGGAAATTATTTATTTATTTATTTTTCATTGAAATATAGTTGATTGTGGATATCTGTGGGGTGCAGAGTTGAATATCAATACCTGTGTGCAATATGTGATGCTCAAATCAGGATAATTAATATATTCAACATAATGCAATGTAATAATTTTTTGTGGCCCTTTGTAAATTCCTTCCTTCCTCCCTTCCCCCTTCCCCTTTCCATCTCTGGTAACCTCAGTTCTGTTCTTTACTTTTGAAAGTTCAACACATTGTTATTGTTGTGTCTTTCTTTTTTTAAATTTTATTCATGTGTTTATTTTCTTAGCTCCCACTTATAAGTGAGAACATGCAGTATTTCTCTTTCTTTGCCTGGCTTATTTCACTTAACATAGTTTTCTCTAAGTTCATCCATGGTGCTGTGAATGACAGGACTTCATTATTTTTTACAGCAGAGTAGTATTCCATTCTGTATATATACCACATTTTCCTTGTCCAGTCATCTGATGATGGACATTTAGGTTGGTTCCATTCTTGGTTATTGTAAATAGAGCTGTGATAAACATGGGAGTGCAGGTATCCTTTTGACATGATGAGTTCCATTCCTTTGGGTATATACCCAGCAGTGGAATTGCTGGACCATATGGCAGTTCTATCTGTAGTTGTTTAAGGAACCTCCATACTGTTTTCCTTAATGGCTGCACCAATTTACAGTCCCAACAACAGTGTAGGGGGGTTCCCCTTTCCTCATATCCTTGCCAGCATTTCTTATTCTCTGTCTTTTTGATAATATTCAGTCTAATTGAGGTGAGATGATATCTCAGTGTGGTTTTGATTTGCATTTCCCTGATGGTTAGTGACGTTGAGCATTTTTTCATGTGTCTGTTGGCCATTCATATATCTTCCTTTGAGAAATGCGTATTCAGCTCCTTTGCCCACTTTTTCATCGGGTTATTTGTTTTTTACTGTGAAGTTGTTTGAGTTCCTTGTATATTCTGGATATTAATCTCTTATATGCATAGCTTGCAAATTTTCTCCCAGTCTGTAGGTTGTCTTTTCACTCTGTTAATTGTTTCCTTTGCTGTGCAAAAGCATTTTGTTTGATTTAATCCATTTGTTCATTTTTTCCTTTTGTTGCCTGTTCTTTTGGGGTCATATTCATAAAGTCTTTGCCCAGTCCTACTTCCTGAAGTGTTTCCACTATGTTTTCTTTTAGGAATTTTATAGTTTCAGGTCTTACATTTAAGTCTTTAGTCCATTTTGAGTTGATTTTTGGTATATGGTGAAAGGTATGGGTCTAATTTCATTCTTTTGCATATGGATGTGCAGTTTTCCCAACACCATTTATTGAAGAGGCAGTCTTTTCTCCAGTGTATGTTCTTGGTGCCTTTGTTGAAGGTCAGTTGGCTTTAAGTATGTGAATTGATTTCTGGGTTCTCTATTCTGTTTCTTTGGCCTGTGTTTCTGTTTTTATGACAGTACCACACTGTTTTAGTTTCTGTAGCTTTGTAGTATAATTTGAAGTCAGACAGTATAATTACTCTGGCTTTATTCTTTTTGCTCAGGATTGCTTTGGCTGTTCAGTCTTTTGTTGTTCCATATGAATGTTAGGATTATCTTTTCTATTTTTTGAAGAATGTCATTGGTGTTTTGGTGGGGATTGCATTGAATCTGTAGATCGCTTTGGGTAGTACGGACATGTTCACAATGTTAATTCTTCCATTTTAAGAGCATGGAATGTCTTTCCATCTTTTTGTGTCCTCTTTAATTTCTCTCAACAGTGATTTGTAGTTTTTGTTGTAGAGATCTTTCACCCTCTTGGTTAAATTTACTTCTAGGTTTTTTTAAAATTCATATTAAAGTATTTTTTTAAGTCTCCTGTGACTTCTTCTTCTTTTTTTTTTTTTTGTCCTTTTTGAGACCGGCCGTACTGTGCTCAGCCAGTGAGCGCACCGGCCATCCCTATATAGGATCCGAACCCGCGGCGGGAGCACTGCTGCGCTCCCAGCGTCGCACTCTCCCAAGTGCGCCATGGGCTCGCCCCCTCCTGTGACTTCTTGATCCACTAGTTGTTTAAGAGTGTGTTGTTTAATTTTCACACTTTTGAATTTTCCAGTTTTTCTTCTGTTATTGATTTCTAATTTTATTTATTCCATTGTGGTCAGAGAATATACTTCGTATGACTTCAGTCATTAAAATGTTAAATTTATTAAGACTTGTTTTGTGGCCTGACAAATATTCGGACCTGGAAAATGATGTGTATTCTGAGAATAATGTGAGAAAAATGTGTATTCTGCTGTTCTTGGGTGGAGTGTTCTATATATGTATTTAGGTATTCTTGGTTTATGGTGTTGTACATGTCCTCTATTTTCTTATTAATCTTCTGCCTAGGTGTTCTATCCATTATAGAAAGTGGGATATTGAAATCTCCAGCTATTACTGTATAACTGTTTATTTCTCTCTTCAGTTCTGTCAATTTTTGCTTCATATATTTCAGACTCTGTTGTTAGATGCATATGTTTATAATTGTTATACATTCTTCATGGATTAACCCGTTTTTTTTTTGTCTTTTGTCTTTTTCCGTATCCGGCAACGGATCGCAACCCTCAGTGTCGCCCCCGCACCGGACCAGGGACCGGCAACGGGATCGCAACCCTCGGCGTTGCTCCCGCGCCTCGTTCAGCCAGTGAGCGGGAACCGGTCTGTATGTGGGATCCGAACCCTTGGGCGGGAGCGCCGCCGCCCTTCCCAAGTGGTGCACTATCCAGTGCGCCACCGGGCCGGCCCCTGGATTAACCCTTTTATGAACACATAATGTCCTTCTTGGTCTTTTGTAACAATTTTTGACTTAATTTCTATTTTGTCTTTATTAGTATAGCCCCACCAACTCTCTTTTGGCTACTATTTACATGGAATATCTTTTTCCATCCATTTACTATCTTAATGTGAATTTAAAGTGAGTCTTTTGAAGACAGTGTACAATTGGATCATGTCTTTTAAAATTCATTTTACCAACCTCTGCCTTCTAATTGGACACTTTAATCCATTTACATTTAAAGTAATTACTGATAGAGACTTTTGCCCTTTAACTCTGCATTTTCTATTTATCTTTTACCTTTTTTGTTCCTTAATTTCTCTGTTAGTACTTTCTCCTCGTTAAATTGATTTTTCTTTCTTGTGTATCATTTTGATTCCCTTCTCTTTGCCTTATCTGTATATTTTTTAGTTATTTTCCTAGTGGTTACCTGATAGAGTTCGGATGTGTTATTCCCCCCTAAACTCATGTGGAAATCTGATCCCCAATTGGAGTCACAAGGATGGTTCCCTTATGATTGGATTAATGCTCTCCCTGGGGGGGGGTGAGTGTATTGAGTCAGTTCTTGCTCTATTCGTTCCCACGAGAGCTGGTTGTTTAAAAGACCCTGGCACCATTCTCTCTCTCTCTCACTTCCTCTCTCCTTGTGATCTGCTTGTGCCCATCAGCTGCCTGCCATTTTCCGCCAGGAGTAGAAGCATCCTGAGGCCTGCACCAGATGCAGCTGTCTCAGAATAGTAAGCCAAATAAACCTCTGTTCTTTATAAATTTCCCAGTATCAAGTATTCTGTTATAGCAACACAGAAACAGACTAATACAGAAAATTGGTACATAGGAGGGGGTGTTGCTATACAGATAACTGAAAATGTGGAAGTGGTTTTGGAATTGGGTAATGGGCAAAGGTTGGTGGAGTTTGGACGACTTAGATGAAGACAAAAAGATGAGAGAAAGTTTGGAACATTTTAGAGATTTGTTAAATGGTTGTGAACAGAATGCTGATAGAAACATGGACAGTAAAGGCCATGGTGATGATGAGGTCTCTCAGGTAAAATGTTCTCAAGGAACTTCTTGGGACTTGATCAAAAGATCTTCCTTGCTACACCATAGCAAGGAATTTGGCTGCATTGAGTTCATACCCTAGGACTTTGTGGCTGGTGGTACTTAAGAGTCGTGGACCAGGATGTTGGTGGAAGAAATTTCCAAGCAGCAAAGCATTAAGGAAGCTGCATGGCTACTTGCAACAGCCTATGCTGAGTTATGGCAGAAAAGGCATGACATAAAGCCAGAATTTAAAAGGAAAGCAGAGTCTAAAGATTTGGAAATTGTGCAGCCTAGCCATGTGGTAGAGAAGCAGAGAGCAGGAGAAAAATGCAAGGGTGAAGCAGATAGACTGGTTGCTGAAGACATTAGCCTGATGTTGAGGCAGCCAGATGCTAATAGCCAAGACAATGGTAGAAAGGCCCTGAAGGCATTTCAGAAGTCTGGAAGGGCACCTCTCTTATCACAGACCCATACACCTAGAAGGACCAAGTTATTTTGGAGGACAGACATGGGGCAGTGCTGCCCTCAGAAACATGCTCTGTGCATTCCAGCTGCTCTGGCTGGAGCAGCCTGCCTCAAGTGGCCCCAAGTATGGTTCATGCAGCAGCTCTGGAGAGCACAAGCCAGAGACCTTGGTGGCATACACATGGTGTTGAGTCTGCAGGCTGGCAGAATATGAGAATGGTAGAGGCATGGCAACCTCTACCCATATTTCAGAGGATGTATGGAAAAGCCTGAGGGTCCATGCAGAGACCTGCCACAGGGGCAGAGCCACCAAGAGCAATGCTGAGGAGAAAAGCAGGGTTAGTCCCCACAGAGAGCACCCACTGGGCAAATGTCTAGTACTAAAGCAGCAGAGCTGGCACCAGGACCTGCAAACTGTAGGGCCACTGACAATATGTAACACTGGCCTGGAAAAGTCATAGGTACCAGTGCAGCCCAGTGGGCTGCACCTCGCAGAGCTGTGGGAGCAAGGCTGCCAATGCTTTGGGGGCCCATATGCCCCATTGTGCCCAGGATGTAGGACTTGGAGTCAAAGAAGATTATTGTGGAGCTTTAAGATTTAATTTCTTTCCTGCTGGATTTCAGACTTGTTTGGGTCATGTTTCTCCTTTTTTCTGGCCTATTCCTCCCTTTTGGAATGGGAGTGTATACCTAGTGTCTATTCCACCATTATATCTTGACAGTAGATAAATTTGTTTTTGATTTTTGTAGGTTCACAGCTGGAAGGAGTTTTTCCTTTGGTCTCAGATGAGACTTTGGACTTTGGACTTTTAAGTTGGTGCTGGAACAAGCTAAAACTTTTGGGACTGTTGGGATGGAATGATTATATTTTGTATGTGAGAGGTACATGAGTTTTGGGGGACTGGGGTGGAACAATAGAGTTTGGATATGTTGTCCCCCCAAAACTCATGTGGAAATCTGATCCCCAATTTGGCAGTGTTAGAAGCTGTTTGAGTCACAGGGTTGGGTCCTTCATGAATTGATTAATGTTCTCCCTGGGGGCTGGGGGTAGTGAGTGAGTTCTCACTCTATTAGTACCCACAAGAGCTGGTTGTTTAAAAGACTCTGGCACCTTCTTCTCTCTCTTTCTCTTGCTTCCTCTCACCATGTGATCTACTCATACCCGTTGGCTGCCTGTGTTTTCCTCCATGAGTAGAAGCAGCCTGAGGCCTGCACCAGACCCAGCTGTCCCAGAATCATTAGCCAAATAAACCTCTGTTCTTCATAAATTACCCAGTCTCAAGTATTCTGTTATAGCAACATAAAAATGGACTAATACATGACCCTAGGGTTACAATTAACATCTTAAGTTTATAACATCCTAGTTTGAATTATTACTAACTTTGCTTCAATAGCACACAAACACTATCCTCCTGTATAGCTTCAGTCCCCCCGGTATTTGTAAGTTTCAATTGCTGATAATTTGCTTATAACAAAATACCTATAACTCGGTAATTTATAAAGAAAACGAAATTTATTGCTTACATTTTCAGTGGCTGGGAAGTCCAACATCCAGGGAACACATTTGGTGAAGGGCTTGGTGGTGGCAACAGTGACCCAGGGGTCTCACATGGCAGAAAATGGCAGAGTAGAGAGAGAGTGAACTTCTCATGTGCTCTCCTTTTAAAGCCCTCTGAACCATGCCCCTGACCACCATTATTAACCCATTCACTGTGGCATGGTCTTACAATCTAATCATCTCTTCAAGGACCCACCTTTCTATTACCATAATAGGATTTCCCACTCTCTTAACAATCATTTAAGCTTCAATGAGATTGGGATGCATCCAATCTACAGCACTCCCTTTATGTTATTGTTGTCACAAAGTACATTTTATATGTTCTGTGCCCATTAACATAGACCTATAATTATTCTTTATGCATTTGTCTTTTAAATATGTTTAGGGAAACAAAGAGGAATTACAAACCAAAAGTATAATAATGTTTGTATTTTTTTGTATTTTTTATATTACCTAGTTACCTTAACTAGTGTTCTTTATTGCTTTGGATGACTTCAGTTACTGTTTTCTGTCCTTTCATTTCAGCTTAAAGGACACTTTCTAATCTTTCCTATAGGATGGGCCTATTAACTTCCTCAGCTCTTGTTTATCTGGGAGTGTCTTAATTTCTCCTTCAAATTTGAAGGATAGTTCTGCTGGATATATAATTCTTTGTTGACAGGTTTTTCTTTTAGCACTTTGAATATGCTATTCCATTGCCTTCTGGCCTTTGTGGTTTTCAGTGATTTTCAATGAGTAGTTAGCTGAATTAGGTGTTATTGAGGACCAGAATTTTTGGGTCACTTCTTTTCTTGTTGCTTTTAAGATTCTCTGGCCTTTTGAGTGTTTGATTATAATGTGTCTCATTTTGGGTCTCTGGATGTGTTCTACTTGGAGTTCATTGAGCTTTTTAGATGTGTAGATTTATGTCTTTTGTCATTTGGGACATTTTAAAGCCATTATGTCGTACAATATTCTTTCTGACTTTTTCTATTACTCCTATCCTTCTAAGACTCCTATCCTGCTAGAATGGGAGTAATAGAAAAAGGTATCTTGTTGATGTGGTTGAATATTTTATGTTGATGTGGTTGATAGTCTCCCACAGGTGCCTTAGGCATTTTTCAGTATTTTTTTTTCTTTCCGCCCACAGACTGGGTAATCTCAGTGGATCTATTTTCCAGTTCATTAATTTGTTCTTCTACCTGCTCAGATCTGTTGTTGAACCCCGTTAGTGAATTTTTCATTTCAATTATTGCACTTTCATCTCCAGAATTTCCATTTGGTTATTTTTAAAAATAATTTCCATGTTTTCCTTGATACTATTTGGTGAGGTATTCTCCTGGTTTCCTTTAGTTATTTGTGCATGGTTTCCTTTAGTTGTTTGAGCATGTTTAAAACAGTTGATTTAAATTTTTTGACTAGTAAGACCAATATTTGGGCTTCTTCATGGACAGTTTCTGTTAATTTCTTTTTTCCCTATGAATGGACCATGTTTTTTGTTTCTTTCTATTGCCTTGTAATTTTTTGTTGAAAACTGGACAGTTTGAATATTATAATGTGGTGATTCTGAAAATCAGATTCTCACCTCTCCCTAGGTTTTTTTGTTGCTACTTCTTGTGGGTTGTACTTATTGGTTTACTGGCTTTTCTAAACTATTTTCATAAAGATTTTGTTTTTTGTCATATACAGTTATTAAATTCTCTTGTCCATTAGTCTAGTGGTCAGCTAGTGATTTGACAGTGATTTATTTAAATGCCAGAAAATAAAAATAGTCTCTTGGTCTTTGCAGATTGTCTCTGTATTGGTGTATGCCTTACTGTTTAGCCAGGTTATTTATTATGCCTTAGCATTCATATCCTGCTTCTGTAGACATTAAAAGTCAGCCACAGGTCAGAAACAGCTTAGGGTCTTCTCAGATCATTTTTGAGAATGTGTTTAGCCTTGGGCACATGCCTGCCTTTCTACATTTCCTGGTATATTTGGAAGCTTTTCAAAGTCTTTATTCTCCTATGTACCTCTGTCCCCATCCTCTTCCTTCCTAGGCTTTCCCATTCTGTCTGCTGCTTGCTCCATCTATCATCCCTTGCCTCGGGTGCCTACAACTGGTATATTTGCGTTTAAATGCCTCCAACAAATATCATCCAGAAGGCCACTTCAGCTATGAGTAAGTTCCAAGTTGGTCAAAACAAAGTCAAGCCCCTGAGCCTATACTTCAGGTAGGCAACAGGGATGTCAAAATATAAAACCACAGTTTTTTGAGATGAAGGTCTGTATTCCACCCATGGCAGCAGACAGCCACATCAGTAATGTAGATGACCATCCCCAAGGCCTCCACTAGGCTGGAGAAAGAGGGATGGCAGGGAGGTAAGTGAAAATATTGTAATATGCTCTTACCAAAATTTAGCAGCCTCTTTTTTCATTAAGCTGTCCCTTGGCTGCTGTAAGTTTTTTTTCTTTTCATTAGATTTCAGAGTTTTTAAAAAGTTGATTTTTAGTTTTTGCCTGCTTAATTGTTGCTTTAGTGGAGGGATAGAGTTTTGGAGTTCCCTACTCCACCATCTTTGGTGATGTCACCAATGATAGGTATTTTTTGTTGCTGTCATTAAATTCCTAATGGGAATTTCTCAGTGAAGTGATGCTAGTTTACATGTGCCTGTTGACAACTGTAGTGCCAGAAATTCTTCTGCATTTCTTTAAGAAATGAAAACCAGATGTAGGGGAAGATGAAATAGACTTATTTCTCCTATTCTTCATGCTGAAATCCCTGGGCATTATAAAACAAACATTAAACCACTATGAAAGGTGTAGAGAACAAGGCAGTTTGACTAGGGTCCACAGAACTGAAGGAACAATATGATGGTGAGTTCCATGGGTTTTCTTTTTGCCTCATATATCCCAGACTTGAAACTAAAGAAGCTGGCAACTCAGAAGTGCCAAGGGCACAGAAAAGAAGCCACAAAGAGAAGCCTGCTGTGTCTAGCCAAAGCACTGGGAAAGGGACTAGCCAGCCAGCAAAGGCCAATGCAAGAGCCTAGATTTCTGCCCTTATCAAGCTCCAAGAAAGCACCCAAACACCCCCACACCATCCCACCCCAGGGTGGTGTCAGAGAAGGCCAAGTGGGGAGGTGAAATTTTCATCCCTAATAGACACTCCCCTCCCTGCAGTGTTAGTAGAGACCTTGTGGAGATCCCGGACTTCCACCTCCACTCAGCAGTAATAAGGTACCTCTCCCACTTCCCATTTGGATAGTATCAAAGGAGGCTTAGTGGGGAGTCAGGACTTTCACTGCCACCCAGCATTAATGAGGCCATGTCCTGTGGTATCATTGTAGGTCACATGGGAAAAGAAATGAGGAACTTCTTTCCATCCCAGCTAGGGTGTTATCAACATAAGTCTAGTGGGGAGTCCAAATTCCCATTTCCACCCAACAGTAATATGGTTGTCCTCCCGAATTCAAGTGTCAGTGGAAGCTAAGTGGGGAACCTTGACTTGTACTCCCACCTGGCAATGATGAGGAGGCACCCTTCCTTTTCCATTACTCCCTGCCAGAACACTGTCATAGTAAGCCTGCTAAATCAGAAGATGTAAATAAGATCCAGAGTCTCTTAACAAAATGCCTAAAATGTCTAGGTTTCCACTGAAAATGAGTCATCGGACCAAGAGCAAGGAAAATATCAATTTGAATGAGAAAGGGCAATCACTAGATGCCAGCACCAAGATGACAGTGATGTTAGAATTATCTGACAATCTGACCAAGATTTTATTTATTTATTTATTTTTAAAGAAAATAATTTTTTTTTTTGTCTTTTTTTTTTTTCCGTGACCGGCAACGGATCGCAACCCTCAGTGTTGCGCCCGTGCTGGACCGGGACCGGCTACGGGATCGCAACCCTCGGTGTTGCCCCCGCTCCTCGCTCAGCCAGTGAGCGGCCGGTCTGTATGTGGGATCCGAACCCTCGGCGGGAGCGCCACCGCGCTTCCCAAGCGGCGCACTGTAGCAGTGCGCCACCGGGCCAGCCCAGAAAATGTAATTTTATTAATACATTTTTTTTACATTCTAGGATGTTGTTGCAGAGCAGTTTGGGGGAAGCAGAAGGGGGAAGGAAATGGGATGGAAGAAGGAGGAAACGGGGGGCACGATTGAAGCCTGTGGCACCCCCCTCACTCCCACAGGGGAGACTAGGAAGCTTCCAGTGGTGGCTTGGTCATTGCTGGGCTGGGCGCAGATGTCAGGGGGGTTTGGCAAAAGCCCTCGCCCCCTACCATCCCAGCTTGGGAACTGGGGGCACTTCCTGTGGTGGTTTGGTGGTCATCACTGGGCTGGTTGCATGTGTCGGGGTGGCTTTGCTGAGGCCCAAGGCCCCCCACCGCCCTGGCATGGTAGAGCCCAGGGTACTTCCTGCAGTGGCTCAGTGGTCTGCATTGTGCTGGCTGTGGATATTGGGAGTGAGTGGCCAAGGCCCTGGTGCCCCCACTGCCCTGGGTCAGGAGATCCCAGGTCGCTTGCTGTGGCAGCTCAGTGGTTCCCACTGGCCTGGCTGCATGTGTCGGGGGAGGGTGTGGTTGAGGCTTGAGACCCCCCCCCCCCCCCCCCTGTGGCAGTTCGATGGTTGCCACTGGGCTGGCTGCATGTGTTGGGGGTGTGTGGCCATGCCCCTCATCCCTGACCCTTGGAATTGGTTGCACTTGTTGGGGGTCATCACTGAGGTCCCCAGCCTTCCCCCCTTTCTGGCTTGGTAGCCTAGGGGACTTCTGGTCCTTTTAGGTGTTACAGGTGTACTTTGGTGAAATGAGATCTTTACTACTTGTATGAAACTTTGTCTCTGGTAGCGGGTACTTTGTTTTTTCTTTCATTTCTGTGTTGGATTATTTGCTGTTCCCGCCATTTAAACTCTGCACTGGAACTAATTTGTTGTCCTTTGCTTACTTCTAAAATGGTGGAACTTCCTTTGGGGACCAGTACTTGAGCTCTTTGGTTGAGCTAAACTGCTACTTTGTGGGGACCAGTACTTGAGCTCTGTGGTTGAGCTAAATTGCTGCTTTGCAGATGATTCCCTAGGGAAGGTTTTTGTGTAGGTCAGGTTTTAATGGTTGACTTATAGGTACTTGCAGCTCTCAAGAGATCTGGTGCACCTGGGTTGTGTGGAAACTCTGGTCTGGGCCTGAGTCTTCATCAGACTGCACCCCCAGGCAATTCTGTATTCCTGACCAGTCTCCTCTGAGTGGTCCTGTGCTGATTGGGGGGGCAGATCAGCTGTCCTTGCTGTGCCCCAGTGTTCCCCCAGTGGGCCCATCTCCCCCACCACCCATGCTGCAAACACTTCCCATGGGATGGGCCATGCCCCAGTCCCTTGTGATGACTTGCCAGCCTCTGAGTGGCTCCTTTTTTTTCAGTCGTTGTGGGTCCTCGCTCCTATGTGAGTCCAGGGCCACCATGGCCCTCTTCTCCCCTGCTGCCTCCAAGCAACTTCATCTGAAGGGCATAGCTGCAGCTTTTGCTGGCTTCTGCTCTGTGCACTCAGCAGTTCCAGCCTGGACATGGTCAGGGCTCGAAACAGTCAAAGCGGTTCTTTCTTTCTCTCATCATGGCTTCTTCCACCTTCATGCACTCTGTAGGTCTCTCCTTCTCTTTCCCTGATCTCTAGTGGCCCAGTTTGGCTGTCGTTGCTTTTTTATAGTTGTAAATTGGTTGATTTGTGGGAGAGAGTGACACTGAGGACCATCTATTCCACCAACTTGAGCAGAACTCCTGACAAAGATTTTAAATAGACATAATTAAGATGCTTCAAGAAGCAATTACAACCATGCTTGAAACAAATGAAGTTTCAGCAGAGAAATTAAGATATAAAGGAGAACCAAATGGAAATATTCAACTGAATAATACAGTAACAGAAATGAAAAAACTGAATGGATGGGCTCAACAGCAGAATGGAAGGGAGAGAGGAAAGAATCAAGGAACTTGAGATAGAGAAATAGAAATTACTCAATCCAAGAGAAAAGTGACTGAAAAAAAATAAATGGGAGCGGTAGGGCAGTAACAAAGGATCTAACACGTGTATCATTGGAAACTCAGAAGGAAAGGCTAAAGATGGAGGGCCTGAAAAGTATTCAAAGAAATAGTGGCTTAAAATGTCCTGAATATTGGGGGGAGATTAAAATGGCGACGGTTTCGGAGCGCCCGCGTCAGGAAACAGCGCAATCCTGAGAGCTGTGTGCTGTGATACCAGAGTAT
>NW_007727684.1:389922-390824 GCF_000696425.1 Galeopterus variegatus
TGACTGAATGTTTTTGTCTCCCAAAATTCATATGCTGATTCCTAATTCACAAGGTAATAGCTGGGGCCTTGAGGAGGTGAATAGGTCATGAGGGCTTCTCTAAAGGGATTAGTGTTCTTATAAAAGAGACCCCAGAGACCCCCTTCTACCATGTAGGGACACAGAAGACAGCGATCTACGAACCAGGAAGCAGGCCCTCACCGATCACTGAATCTGCTGGTGCTTTGATCTAGGACTTTCAGCCTCCAGAACTGTGGGAAATAAACTTGTTGTTGTTTACAAGCCACCCAGATTATGCTGTTCAGTTATAGAAGCCCAAAAGGACAAATGCACAGTTCAAAGGTCATTAGGAAATGCCAAGCGAGGTAAAGAGTCCATGCTGAGAAGAGTGAGGGATCCTGATCCGGGACAGGAGCTGTTTCTCAGAAGTGATGGCATCTCCATGTGGGCATGTGGATTAAGAAGACTCTCACAGGGGATGGTGGCCTGATGTGTGGTTTGTGGGACAAACCAGGGTGTGATCTGCAGGGGATGGCCCAGCTCAGAGAGTCAGAGTGCAAGAGGAACAATGAAAACATCCAGGAGAGAGCAGGGCAGGGGAAGATCTGGGAGCTAAAGTGGAATGAGCCCCACAAGGTGGGGCCAGGAGACAGGTGCAGTGTCTTGAACATCTGCATAGAGGGCACCAGCTCATGGTGCCAGACGTAAGCACAGTGAAGACCACGTTTCTTGGAGGTGAGTTGCCTGGAAAAAGAATTGGAGCCTGGGAGGGATGAGGAAGGTATTTACTTGTGGTGCAGTGGGACTGATCAGCATGTTGGTTATGTGTTGGTAAAGATACGCACAGAAGGAGCTCTTCCATTTTAGTGTCCTGAACTACAAGATAAAACAAGTTCTTTCAT
>NW_007727685.1:0-7748 GCF_000696425.1 Galeopterus variegatus
CTTTCCTCCTCCCTCCTCCTTTTTCCCCCTCCCTCCCCCTTCCCCGCTCCTTCTCCCCCCACCCTCCCCAATCCCTCTGCAGGAGACTTTCGCAGCGACGGAAAGTTGCAGTCCCTGGTAGCGCCTTGGGGGTCTCCCGGCAGTGTCCAACCGCCGCCACCCGTCTCCGACTACGGCACTTCTGAGATCTCCTTCGCCGGAACCCTCGCTCACTTCAGCCGGATCGCCTGTGCCCAAAACGCCCCACCCATGACGATGCTCCTTGACGGAGGCCCGCAGTTCCCCGGGCTGGGAGTGGGCAGCTTCGGCGCGCCGCGCCACCACGAGATGCCCAACCGTGAGCCGGCGGGCATGGGGCTGAATCCCTTCGGGGACTCAACCCACGCCGCCGCCGCCGCCGCCGCGGCGCACGATCTGTCTTCGGGCCAGAGCTCGGCGTTCACGCCGCAAGGTTCGGGCTACGCCAACGCCCTGGGCCACCATCACCACCACCATCACCATCATCACCACGCCAGTCAGGTGCCCAGTTACGGCGGCGCTGCCTCGGCTGCCTTCAACTCCACGCGCGACTTTCTGTTCCGCCAGCGCGGCTCCGGGCTCAGCGAGGCAGCCTCGGGTGGCGGGCAGCACGGGCTCTTCGCTGGCTCGGCGAGCAGCTTACACGCTCCAGCTGGCATTCCCGAGCCCCCAGGCTACTTGCTCTTTCCCGGGCTGCATGAGCAGGGCGCTGGGCACCCGTCGCCCACTGGGCACGTGGAGAACAACCAGGTCCACTTGGGGCTGCGCGGGGAGCTATTCGGCCGTGCTGACCCGTACCGCCCGGTGGCCAGCCCGCGCACGGACCCATACGCGGCCGGCGCGCAGTTCCCCAACTACAGCCCCATGAACATGAACATGGGCGTGAACGTTGCGGCCCACCACGGGCCCGGCGCTTTCTTCCGTTATATGAGGCAGCCCATAAAGCAGGAGCTGTCGTGCAAGTGGATCGACGAGGGTCAGATGAGCCGGCCCAAGAAGAGCTGCGACCGGACCTTCAGCACCATGCACGAGCTGGTGACGCATGTCACCATGGAGCATGTGGGGGGCCCGGAGCAGAACAACCACGTCTGCTACTGGGAGGAGTGCCCCCGCGAGGGCAAGTCCTTCAAGGCGAAGTACAAACTGGTCAACCACATCCGAGTGCACACGGGCGAGAAGCCCTTCCCATGCCCCTTCCCGGGCTGCGGGAAGATCTTCGCCCGCTCTGAAAACCTCAAGATCCACAAGAGGACCCACACAGGTAAGGGGGAAGGCGGGCGGGCGCGGGGTTCACCGGAGGTACCCCGCCACGGGGAAGACTTACAGCGCGAGGAGGGGTGGCAGTCAAGGAGAGGGGAGGCACCCCGCCAAGGCCGTTCCGAAAAGAAGCGCTGTCAGTGCCCCTCCACCCCTCGCCCTCCCCTTCCTGCGGCGCTTTTACCCAGTTGTAACTTCCCGGGCAGGCGCCTCTGCAGTCTCAGGAACTAATTGGGACCTTCTCGCGCCCAGGAACAAACTGGCGCCGCCTCTTTTTGTCTCCCTTTCTGGATTACTATGAAGGGACTCCGATTGTGTTGAGAGCGTATTGCTTACAAGCGACTTAGCTCTCGGCACACATTCGAGGAAGGCAACCATAGAAATGCTAATGAAAACTAACTTTCGGTTACTTCCGCTCTTTTTTTACACTTGATTGGCACATCTCCTAATTAAATGACTGATACTTTTTTCAAACTATTTTTATTTGGAGTTCCAGGTTCAATTCAGTCCTCCGGGAGGAAAGCTAAAGTAAAAAAGGCACCAGTTTCGTAGCTTGTTCAGAACATCTTGTAAAACTGTCTGGAGCCCCTGGATTTATACAGTTTTCTCCTTTCGAACATTAAGTACGACTACCCAGGCTTTTAAATACTGGGCTTAGCAAAACCGCTGTATTTGAGAGAGGCAAATTAAAATGTACAAAGAAGGGGCTGAACAGAATTGTCCTGTCCTGGGCGCATTGTCCCGCTGGGTTCCATTACGTCGCCGAGGTAGCGACGGAACGTGGCCGCGCGTTGCAAGCGGTGGGCCGGGTAGGGTGGATCCACAACTTAGAGGAAACTTCGGAGAAACCAGGGACTTTCCTGTCCTGCGAGAACAAAGGGATGGTCGGGTTCTGGGCCGGCCCTGACCCATCCCGCCGCGGACCACCACTGCCTAACCCAGCGGGATCAACCAACGGTCTCTATTTTTTTTCTCCAGGGAAAAGAGAAGCCGCGGCCGCCCCCAGTCGGCGCTCCCTCTCCGGGAAGACCGCCAGGAGCTCAGTCCCCAGCTGCTTGGCTCTGGGAAAAGCTCCCGGTCCTGACCGTGCTTTCTTCCCTTTGCGTTTTTGCCTTTTGCAGGTGAGAAACCTTTCAAATGTGAATTTGAAGGCTGTGACAGACGCTTTGCCAACAGCAGCGACCGCAAGAAGCACATGCATGTGCACACCTCGGACAAGCCCTATATCTGCAAAGTGTGCGACAAGTCCTACACGCACCCGAGCTCCCTGCGCAAACACATGAAGGTAATTACCTCTTTATTAGCGGTCGGCGGTTTGTAAACCCACTGCCCGACACCGGGCCGCGGAACGGAAGCGCCCGCGCTGCCAACCCTCTATCCTTCACGTTAAATCCGATTTGCTCCAGCGGTGACACCTTGAACCCATTTGGGGGACCCGGGGGGCGGGGGGCGGGTGAGCAGCGTTGGGAGGGGGAGGGAGCGGAGGCAACAATCGGTTGTTTACTGGGAAGCTCTAGCCGAGCTCGCCAGGGCTTGAAGCTGCAGTTGCCGCCTCTTTCCTGCTCAGCCCGCGGTGGGAACTGAGTGGCCGCGCCGAACCCGGGGATGGGTGGTTCATTCGCTCTTCGGCTTCCGATAAAACAATAGGGCCGAGGAGCGCAGTCCTATTCCCACACATCTGTCTGGGACTTTGCAGCACCTGGGGCCCCTGTGCCACCCATCTCTGTACCTGCTTTCCCAAGCCGCAAAGGGCTTGATGAAACCTGGGCCCGGGGTGAGTATTTTATAGGGCCCCACGGAGTCACTGCTTACCCTCCTCCATGCTCGGAGAAAGGATTTTTGAAGTAGTATAACTAAAACGGAGTACTTTATTCTTTTTCCATAATGCCAGCTCTTAGGGCCCAAACTGGTTTTTTGCGAACATCTCCGGGTTTTCTAGACATCGGTAATATGGAAATTAAAACAAAACAGCATTTATCTTTTAAGTGGGTCACTGGGCGGTCTTGCTCGTACAGTGCTCGAATTCTGCTCTTGTTTTTGCTTGCACATTGCCAGTTGGAATTATATTCATTATAATATATACATGTTAATTTTAGGTTCATGAATCTCAAGGGTCAGATTCCTCCCCTGCTGCCAGTTCAGGCTATGAATCTTCCACTCCACCCGCTATAGCTTCTGCAAACAGTAAAGATACCACTAAAACCCCTTCTGCAGTTCAAACTAGCACCAGCCACAACCCTGGACTTCCTCCCAATTTTAACGAATGGTACGTCTGAGGACAAACATAAACACAAACCCTGTTAACCATAGAATGGACCAAATGTATTTTAAAAAGAAAACTGAGACCAATCAGATGGAAATGGAGTTTTAAGGCAAGAGGCCATATATAGGGCTACATCTTGTTAATTGCAATTGTCCAGGAAGGTTTGGGGCAAGATCCAAAAGTAGCCATGCCTTTTTCTCAGGATTAGAAAATATGTTTTGGCATTTGAAGGATTTTTTACAAAATCTTTTCACTGCTTTTTTTCTCCCCTTCCTCTTGCTCTCTGCACACCCCATTCCTAAACTCCTTCAATTCATTTTAACACTTGTCCTGTTTGTTGAGAGGAAGTTATAGAAGGCTTGTTGGTGGTGGTGATGTTACACTGATGGAAACTCTTCTTCGCCTTAGTGGTGATTGTTTAAACTCTCACAGTCTTAAACGTTGCCAAAGTCCTGTTATGTCTTGAACTTTTCCTCAAAGCATTACACTTGTGAATGTATTTTTGTCTAATGGGGTCGAAACTTGTTCAGTATTTTTTCAGGCTGAGGATGTGATGTTACTCTACACAGATTGTGACGTTTAGTATACAGTTGCCTTTTGTAATAACTTTTTTTTTGTAAATACATATCCATTGATGCCATATTTATCGTTTGTAATTTAATTATTGCTACAAGTGCCGGGAACTGAACAATATTTATGGATAAATGTTTTCTAACAAATTCTGTACAGCTTTTGATTATAACTGCTTTAGCATTAAAAATTTATTGTTTTGAAAGAACACAATTTACAATTTTTGAACCACTGACTTTCTCTTGTTTTGTAACAGCCTCCTTCTACAAAGAGGAGATGTGAGCAAATTAAATCTTGTTTGTTGGTATTTATAACTCACTCAGATCCCTTTTTTAATTGTTAAATTATTTTTCTATTGCAGTATAGATTCCTTACAGTGTCAGTTTCCATCTGGGAAGACTCTCCTTTCTTTATCTCTAGCTCAGATGGTTGTTTAACTGCGAGTTTAAATGTGTTTGTCCTGGATTTTCGGCATGCAAATCAAATATTACTGATCAATTCAGTTAGTGGCCATGACATCTCAATCTTGTACTTCAAAGACTGAGAAGCTGGATTTAATCATCCCTGCCCTACATATATAAACATAAGGTAACCTAATGAGTTTTATGTCCCTTAGTTCTTTATTACCTTACATAAAAATGAAAATTGTGGCAGGGTGCATGTCTTTCTGTTCTATCTAGAGATCACCCATATACCTATATATGTTTGTATTTATGACTTATCTAATCTGCCTATCAAATCTATCAAGCTATCTATATATTTCCAAAGGATAGCATATGTCTGGAACAGTAGTGAGGAGTAAGGCCAGTTGAGCAGTGCTTACTTATGGTTAAAGTGCTTCTTAAAATATCCATAGTCCGTTTACAATTTTGGAAAGCAAAGGCTGATTTGTTTGCTGTATATAGTTAAATTCATAATTACCACAATTATCCATAACATTTATATAGTGGTGTAATAACTACAGCAGTTCTGAAATGATACTATGGAAAAAAAGCATTTGCAAAATATGTATTTTTAAAGTTCATGGTTTGCAGGCAAAGATGTTAAGAGCATTGTTTCCATTAAAATCAATAATAATGAAAAACGGTTGTTTGCTTTGTGATAAAATGTTAACAATCCATTTAATCTTCAGTGAAGCAACTGGTTTGGACAAACAGTTCTTTTACAATGGTTATGGAAAAGAAACTGATTACTATTTGGGGGGGTTGGAGTGGGTAGAGTGTTGAGACCTTTTTTATAAAGGTGCTGTTTATTATTAAGAGCCCAGTCTCTGCATGAATAACAGAAAGGTGGAGATAAGAAATTGTAAAGTATTTAGAAATGTAATGAATAGGCTTAAGTGCCTCTTTAAGGGGCAATGCTCTAGGATTTTTGGTGGCAGTCAATTTCGTATTATATATAATCATTTGCAATTTTACAATTTTGTTTATTGTTCTTTTTGAAGAAATAAAGTCTTGGCACATCTTATATATGTTATAACATTTTTTTATTTGGTGCCTATTTTTTTTTAATGTTCAAATAAATCAACCTAAAATTGAAATGCTTACAGGACTTCTGATGATTAAAAGAAACGTTGATTCCTTGGGTACAGTTGAAGCAATCTATTTTAAGTTATCTACTGATCTTTATCAACAGACAATTAATTATTGACAGTTTCTAGTTGCAAATTGCTTTGGAGGCAATTTTTTTGTTATTGGAGAATGGGGTCTTTTGTACTTTTCTCCAACAATATCCCAGCCTGAATGCCATGAACAGAGATTGGGATGACTACACATGTGATGAGCAGGTAACCTGGGGAGTCTACCACTCCCAACCCAGACATTCCAATCTTGACCTTGACATTGGGGGTGCTGGACCAGATCTCTATTTCAGGATTCTTCATTTCAAACCAGGGACCATTTTAAATGTTCAGCAACTTTCAAAAAGTGCATATTTATAAGACTAGCTTTAAGTGTATTCCATTGTGAAGTCAAAATAGTGTGTTTTTCTTCTGAAATATACAATGAACTTTCACAATTTACTGTTTTCTCCATGAGTTCCCTCCCCCACCCCCAACCTAACTAACCTTAAATGAGCTATGGGTTGGGTGCAAGATTCATTCAGATACTCGTTTTCCTTACCCTGCCCCCCCCCTCAATATATTAAATATCTCCCTAGGAGACAAAGAAGAGTTTGATCTTTTCTTGGTGGCTTGAAATTCCACCATAAAATTTTACAGAACAGCATTGTTGGTGTCCTAAGAGGGGAAGATGCCAATTAATAACAAGGATGATAACCAATATTATCAGAACATAAAAGCTTGCCCTTCCACATGATTACCTCTAAATTGGGTGTAGCGTCATTATTTCTCAAAATTGTGTCTTCTGCCCTTGTCATTGTGGCAAAAGAATATCTATTTTTATAGAAAACTTTTCAGATTTTCTTCTTCCTATAATCTGGTTCTGGGAGTGCACACTTACACTCTTGAATTTTCAGTAAATAACCTTAGAGAATAAACACTCCCCCCCCCCCAAAAAAAAAAAAAAACCCAAGTCATAACTGCTTAAGCCTGAAGTCCAGGCTAGGCTCCTCGTAATCTACTTGCTATTTTTCTTCTTGCACCTGGTAAGACCTTTGTTACAAGTCCATTATCTTTTTGAAAATGGGTGATTTAGCATAAGAAGATTCCCACTGTTAGGTGGGGAAAGGGGAGGTGGCAATTTCCACGCAAGACAGAAGTTTGGCCTTTATCCAGTTTGGAAGGTTAAAGATCAGGATCCAGGCAGTCGGTCTTGGCTACTGGGAAGGTTGGAGACAGTGAGCAGGGACCTCCGCTCACGAAGCCTCCCAGAAAAGTTGGTGTGTTCGGGACTTCATCGCCCCTCCCCCTCTCTCCGCCTGATGTCTCTTTGCTTCTTCGCCCCTGGCTCCCGTTCCCCTTAAAACAAACGAGGAAAGTCTAAGGGCCTATTAACACGTAAGTTCCTGAAAGGATCGCCACCGGCGAGCCCAACCCCTTAAGAGAGTGTTCTCCTGGCACCTCGGCTAGTTTTCTCTCCCGAGCGTCCGGGCCTCGAGACCCAAATCTCCAGTCGGGCTTTGGCCAGGCGTTTCGGAAGTCCTCAGGTCCCTCGTCACGGCGCCCAGGGTCTCTGTCCACACACCAAGATCTTGCAAGTCCCCTTCGAGGCTCAGGCCGTGGGGAGGGGACCTCATTTCCTAGGGTCAATTTTCTCGCGGTCTCTGCCCGCTGACCCTTTGACCTCCACCTACAGGGCCCTTGGCGGCCGTAAGCCGGCGGTCGCCCGGGCTCCGAGGACGCTTCGCGCCCCATCGCCTCCCGGCCTCATTAGGCCAGCGGGGCTGTAAAGCAGGAATCAGCCGCTGCCTAATCCGGACCCGGGGTCAATACGAGCCCAAACAATGGTGAGCTCCAAAGGCCACTGCGTAGCGCTGGCCGCAAACTTTGTGTTCAATTCATTTCTCTGAAACGGTGGGAGGGGGGCGGGATGGGGTGGGGAGGGAGGTGCTCGGCAACCCGAAGGCCGCTAGAAGCTCCTGGGGCTCATCAGTGAGCGTCCTCCCGCTTGGCCCTCCGGTTTCTTCGCCGCGCCTGAGATGGAGGGGGCGGCGAGGCCCGGGGCTTGGTTGGCGGCCGGCG
>NW_007727685.1:7809-65615 GCF_000696425.1 Galeopterus variegatus
CCGCGCCGTTCCGCGCGCAGGCGCACACCCCGCAGCCGTCGAGTCGGCTTTTGCTGCGAGGCGGTGAGGGGGAGAGTTGAATGCCGCTTTACAGCGCCGCGGCCTCGGCTGAGCCGGGAGGGAGGGGACGGAGAGAAGAGGGATGTGGGAAGGGGGATTGGTTTTGGGGCGGCTCTCGAGTCGCGAACATGGCGGCCGGATGCGAACCCCCGCGGAGCGCGGCACAGCGCAGACCACGGGCTGCCGAGCGGCTCTGTGGCTCCAACTTCCTTGTTATTCCTCAGCGCTGGGCGCCTCGCGGGAAAATGTAGGGCGTGGCGGTGCAACGCAAAATTGTTAAAAAACGGAAGCGGAGAAGTTCTTCCTGGGCATTCTCGTGGGCCGTTGGCGTGCCCTTCTGGGGGGTGACGTTCCCAGGGGACGTGGACATAAACCGGCCAGAGGCCGCTTCACCCTTTTGAGCCGACTTAAAACATTTCCTCCTGGTTCTCTTGGGTGGGGGATGCCGTTTCGAGGTATCGTGTACTGGTCGGAAAGCCACAGGACCTCCGAGTCTCTAAGATGCCCGAGTGGACACTATGTTGCCCTCCCGGGACAAAGGCGGAGCCGGTGAGGAGGGGAGCATGCAGGCACCATTTCCAAATAAAATGCCCGGCTTTGTCAACAGACATGTACCATTGCGAGTTTGAACCCTGCACGTTGCCCAGGCCCCGTTTTCTGCATATCTCATTTAAACGTGAGCCTATGAAAATTGGCACTGTCCTAGCTTTTGTGTGTGTCATTCACAGCTGGTGGTCTTACGTTAAGCAGGACGGGGTGGGGGAGGCCACAATTCCAAAAACTCTAATTCAAATTTTGCTTAAATGCCGTAATGCTGGCGGGTGAAAGAAGAACCCCTGGTAACTCTGGGATCTCCAGTTCGTGTTTTCTCCACGAAAAAATGCTGCGGATTTACCTTCAGATGTGTCTTTCGTGAGAGAGAGAAAAAATGAGATAAATAAATGTAGTTATTGACCCCCAGCTCCTCTAGGAAAATAAGCGGCACAAACTCTTCCAGGTTGCGTCTTCGTGGAGACCAACAGCCAAACGAAAGAGCAGCCCTCTTGGGGTTGCCCAGTGTCAAATATTTAGGTTTTTGAAGGTGTGGGACAGTTCTCGTGGGCCACCTTGGGAAGGGCCCCAGGTGGGTGGGCAGGTCATTAGCGAGGCTGACCCAGTCTGGGGGGAAATCTGCAAAACAGTGCCTTTATCTGCAGAGAACAATTGTGAGGGGTTGTCTTTCCTCCTTTTCAGTGCACAAAGACAGCTTTGGAGCAAGAATTTGGAATATGCATTTAAGTTGTGCTTTGCATTGGAAACCCCTGGGCAATTAAAATAAGCATGGCGTGTAGTATTTTGTCCCTTTCTTATGTGTGATTCCTGCAAGTCAAAGGAGCAGGGGCTGGAGCTTCTTCAGCAGTTTGGAAACTTGTTTTGAAATTGTCACCAAATCGATTTTTTTTCTCTCTCCTGTGGGTGAAGTTTCCTTCCCGGGTTTAGCCACTACCCCACACCCCCTCCCTGGAATATTGTATTGACGTCTTTGAGAGATCAAAGGAAGTAAAAGGTGCTTGCTGTATACTTTATTTTTCCAGGCTGTAGTTTGAACCCTGAGGTTTGAGTTTTTTCCTGGTTAAATGTCTTGGCACCAAGAATGTGGAAAATAAAAAGTTCATTAACTTGAACAAGCTTTAGCCAATTGTTAGACAAGGGTTTGTCCCTTTAAGAACTAGAGCCCAGATTGTCTCTTAAACTGACTTTAAAATCAAGCTAACATGCATTGGTGAACTGTTTCCCCTGGATACCTGAGGTGTTCTTTGGGTCATTTGGTATGGCAAAACTGGATGGTTTTCATAGGATTAAGTGATGAATTTCTTTAAAACCGGGCAAGTGATAAATTGGTACAGCTCTCATATTTGTTTGAATGACGATTCCAAAGGGCACTGCTTCTCCCGCTGAGGTTTGTTTTCTGTCATAACTTGAAATTTGTAGCTTGCAAAACACTGTTTTCAGGAAGCATTTAAAGGAGGGAGTGTTCAGAACACTTGGACTAATGGTAACTTTTAACAAGGGAGCATAAACACTTTGAATATTAGAGAAACTCCTGTTTCAAAAAATCTGTCAAAGCTAAAGAAAATATCTTTTTCTTTAAAAGTATCTAACAAACCAAACAATTTTGTATATTTTTAATCTGATGACTGTTCAACCTGTTTACTAATCTAATGAATGGAGAGAAATGTAGTCTTTACAGTAATTATAAAAATAGCTTTCAAAAGATGGCAAGTTTATAATATTTGATCTCTAATACGGTATATATGTTGTCTAATGTACTTTATTAACATACAACCTAAGTAAAGACTATTTGAACTTAAGGTATTAAAAATAAAAGATTTCATCATGTTTTATCACAAACTAGCATTTAAAACAACACATCCATGTAACATTTTATAACATCTTTCTAAGAGAAAATGTGGCCTGTTTTGACCTGTCTGCAGTTCACTTTTTGTTTTTTTGCCAGTGTTGTCCTGCTTGGTATCCGGGACAGTCTCTAATTCCTGATGAAGAACTTGATACTGACGTTGGTATGCAGCAGCCTGCCCTCCATAACACTACCTATCCTAAATGCAGGGTTAATGCCGAACCTACTGTGCAAGAAATGATTTACTGATGAGGTTTCAAAGAAAACCACATCAATTTGGATGTCTGTTACCTTGAAGTGATCATTTTAAGAGTAGTAGCTTATTCTCTAGGTATAAAAAGACTATTTTCTTCTTTTGGTGTATTTCATTCTGTGCTGAGCAATCATTTGTTAAATGAGAAAGCAACAAAGTCCCCTCCCCCCAATTTGGCCTAATTCGTAATTCAGTATGCATTATCTCATGCATTGTGGGACTTTGTTGAAAATCTTTTTCAAATGTCTGCATTCCACATGTAGAACTAAAGTGTTTAAAACTAGAAACATGAATGCTTGTTTTGTTAATTCACATGTTTGTCTTCAAAAAGCAATACCCAGGATCCCCAGAATTGTTATTTGACTTAAATAAAACTATTTAAATTATTTTTGTGATTGTTTTATTACAATGACAACTATAGCCCCTAAAGAACCTTGATTAACCTGTTGATTTGGGAAAATTTATATTCTATTCACATTTTCCATAGTATAGTTGGGATTTCACTAAGCAATAAATTTAGGGGATAGGGGACACTGAACAAACCCCAACTGTTTTGAGCTCATAGTGTTTTCCTGGAGGGGCTCAGGGTTAGGTGCTAGGGAGGTCGAAGGAAGAATTCAGAGTCAACGACTGGGGTGATTAGAAGGAAGGAATGGAGGCAGGAGTTTGGAGGAAAAAGAGGAGCATTTGAACACCACTATTTGGATGAGAAAGAGAGGGAAAGATAAAGCTGAAGATAACCTCAAAGGTGAAAAAAGGGTCTCTATGGCATCCAGAGAGGGAACATTGCGACATTACATTATATTATAATATGCGTATATTATTCAGAAGCCCTGAAGTGGTCTTTGGGGCAGACGACTTGGCAACCATTGATTAGAACACTTATAGAATCATGGAATATAGGTGTTATTAAAACACAAGTTGTCTTTAATTAACTGTAGTGTTAGAGAAGATGAAGGCACTTCAGAGAAATTCTTCGAACTCCAGATACTTGATTCTTCATTTTAAGTTAAAATCCGTAATTTAATGTAATCTGTGAATTTCATGGCCATCATTCTATTTATTTGGCGTGATTATGCCATGATGAAGTATTGTAAAATTGCAGCTTGATAGAGTGTATTGCTATTGGTTCTTTAGATCCAGTTTTATTAAAATTTCTGGTAAGAGATTGATGATATTGTAATTTTTAAGTAGTGGGAAAAACGCTCATTTCTCTCTGATTCCTGTTGTTCCTTTACATCAAGAATAGGATAATAGGCCAGTCAAGAAAGTCTATGATTCTTTGATTCTTGGCTCCCTAACACTTGACATTCTTATATCCCCCATATCAAAGTTGCTGGAATTTTTGTGTTTTATTTTTGTTTTTAAGATCAAGAACTATGTTTTTTCAGACATGCAGTGGCGTATTATAATGGGATTGTTGAAAAAGCCTTTGGAAAGGTAAACTACAAAGTTGTGCATGAGCCAGCTGCACTGTGATGATAATACCTCCTAGGGTTTTTCTAAGGACTAAACAAAAAAAGGTCCCTAAAGAGCCTGCCAGAGAGTAGTCCCTGAACAAATGTTAATTCCTTCTTTCCCTCTTGGAGGTAGTTATTGTTTTGATGATTTTGAGTAGTTTCCTATTTTTAATACAAGTATTATGTAATATTTTACTAAAAACATAGTGGTTTGTATTGGGATGAAATTTAATACAGTTCAGAAAATAGATGGAAATTTGGGGCATATAAGAAAGGCTGCATTTCATAAGCATAATCAGTAGATCAGCCATGTGGGTTTATGAACATAGCTATGAATATTTAAACACATAAAATTACAAAGTTATTAAATGCCTGTTGTTCATTATCTTCCAATGAATACACTTATTTTTAGATAAAAATAAGTTATGTACTTAAAATCTGTAAACATGGTAATTTAATGGTTTACATTTAATTGGATAAAATTTTTAATTTAGTGAACTGCTTGATTCTTACATTAAAATTCGATGACAGTTTTACAGTGGGAAAGTTGATACTCACATGTAACAAAAAGATTCGATCTTATGTCTTAAATTATTCAGTTTCCCCCTTCTAAATTTATGTTAGTATTATGCGGGTATTACTGTAGAGTAATGACACTGATGTTCTTGTTGGGCTGGGATGCTATCCCTGAAAGCAATTCCCAAAGAGGAGTCCCAAAATGTTTTGGCCAATGTTAGCAATCCTTAGAATAAGTTTATGGACTCCCTAGATGACAGCTTCACTTGAGATAAAACAAAACAAACAACAGTCTTATTACTTTATAGCCATACTTTTATGTTTTAAAGGGTCTCCTGATTATTTTATTTTATGTTACTTAAATTGAGTCTTGACCCAGAGACAGTGTAGAAATGCTCTACTACAGCATTATGAAATTTTTTTTCAGTCATAGGTCTACTTATGCAGTAAAGCAAAACAAAAACACCAACAGAGGTCTTCTCAGATGAGCTGTCTGAGTGGAAAGACAGACAGCTTCTTTCCTTTCCATTGATTTTGGGGACTTGGGGCTTCCCAGAGAGGCTGTATTGCTGAATGATAGCGGCTTTTGTATGGTGACCTGCAAGACTTTTCATTAGTCTTTCTTCACTGGTTTGTTACCCGTTGTCTCTTTCTTTCTGACCCTCTCATATTTACCCTGTCCTATTAGACATGGAGGTCGTGTAAAACTTATTTTGAGTCTTGGTTATTTGTTACCAAGTAAGAGCAAAGTTCTATTAAATGTCTAATTTCACAATGGATGTCTATTTGGTGCAGTGCTGTATACTACTCATAGCAAGAAGATCTTACAGGTGAGGTCTCTCCAGGATCCTAAGGGTCAAGTCAATCAGCACAGTCTTTTCCTGTAGAACAGGGGACAAGAGAACACCCTCTTAGAGTCTCAGAGAAGTGTTGCCTTTTGTAGTACTTTCCTTAGGAAAAAAGTCTTTTTAAAAAGATTTTTTTAAAAAATCAGGTCATTGGAAACTTCATTGGGGAAATGAGGAAAATGTTATTGCCAACAGTTCCCTCTGTAAATGTCACAGAGTCAACAATTGAAGGCTATTTGTGATAGGAATAAATAAATGCATTTTAACATCCTAATATAAATCCACTGCATAGAAATCATTTACAAATGATTCACTAATGTTACCTAGTCAGAACTTACACGGAAAAGCTAGCATTCATATCTCACCAACAGAGTATGTAATGGTTGGCCAGCTGATATCATTTCTTTGGAGACCTCAATCACTATCTTTTACAAAAAATATTTAGCCACATCGAGGTGTGGCTAAATATTGAGATCCCTTTTTTGTTGTTTTTGTTTTATTATTCTGGCGGCTGGCCGGTATGTGGATCCGAACCCTTGACCTTGGTATTATACCAGTGTGCTGTAACCAGCTGAGCTAAATGGACATCTTATTTGCTGTGGTGATAACCAAAAGCAGAAGGTGTTTCATTAAATTCTGACCAATGACATTAAATGAAGATGCTCAGTCGAGCAACATCAGTGATTTCAATTGACTCATCAATTGCGGGTATCTAGCTGCCATCATGTTTCACTTTGCTAACAAGCTGATATCCCACATCTGATGACAGCAACTCGGGTCCTTCAAACAAATGACATGTTTGATAAAGAAATCTTTTCAAAATCATTATGCACTTTAGCATTTTTCTTTTATTCTAGTATAGCATCTGTACATCTGTTCCATTAGGTGTCTCTTCCATGGTCATTTCTGAACCTTCCATTATTTTTGAGCCTGGTTTGCTGGTATCTCAGTAGGAAGTGAAGATTCTTCCTTTCAATGTTATGTTGTTGAACACTGAAACACAATCTTTGTGTCCAAAGTGCCAGATTTAGTCTTATGAATGAGACTGTGAGGGAAGAATTCTCATTCTCACAAGACTTTCTGATAGGAGAATATTGTGAAAGAAACCGAGTGAGGGATGGGAATGAAGTCCTAATTTAGGAAACACATTAAGGACATCTATTTTGTTGTCTTTGCTATGGGTTCTTGAAACTTTACACCACTTTTACAATGTTGTAAAGCTTCAGAGCATTAAGGCATCTCTGAACTGGTGAAATGAAAAATCACACAGTCCAACTGGTAAAAATGGATGCAATTCTTTTTTTGGTGAGCCCTGCTTAACTGCAGAATTTGCTTATATGCACAAAACTGAGGAAGTCTTAATCTCTAGTTTACATGTTTCTGGATTGCATATATCTGGAACCATTAGATTCCCTGTAATTGCATATTGATTAATTGCATACTACAGCTATTTTAACACTGAATTTAAGCCCCAATGCTGCTGTTAACAGTGTAATCATTTTGGATAAGTGAATAGTTGGAATATAGCACTTGAAAATCAGAATGCAGGGAAATAATCACTTCTCTATTTAAGAAGAAAAAAAGCCTAGAAATAACTTTTGAATTCATAAATAAAGCAGTATTGTTTTCTATTAGGCAAATATTAAAATACAAAATAAATTGTAATTGTGTAATGCCAAATCTTGATGCACAATAAATATTTTATCAAACCTTTGCTTGCTTCTTTCAAGTGTTATAAATTGAGCATCCATATATAGTATAAATATGTTAATTAAAATCAAATCATTTTGAAAAGGTAATTGTGCATTTGTTTTTAATTTGCATTCAGTTCTTTATATATATAGCCTCAAGCTTTTTAAAAATTTGTTTTGGTTGGGATTTGGGGACGGTTGATTCTGTAGCCTGCACTAATTGAAACTTATTTTGTGCATATGTGGTGTTCAATAAAGGACCTGTGGCTGTGTCTGCACATATACATTAGCTTATATTAAAAGTACCTGTTAACAGTAGTCTGTTATTCAAAATTAAAGGCTCTGGTAGAATCAGGAGAGAGCATTCCTTAGCTATAGACAATGAAACCCATTTCTTCAGTGCTAGAAAAATGTTACAATTGCTGTGCTAAGTGTACAAGGTAATGGGGAGTACTTCAAAAAGTTCATGGAAAATAGAATTAAAAGATAATACGAATTTTTTCATGAACTTTTTGAAGACTACTCCTATACCGAGTGACTTGAACTTTAGCCTCAAGCTTGTGTGGTTTGTAGGACCATTTTTCTTTTCTGATATCATGGGCTTTTCCCTCTCTTAAACGGTTAAATTCAGGTCAAAAAGTAAGGACTATTCCAGGAACTCTTAGTTTAAGCTTCGAAATACATTCTCAGGCCAGGCTTTTACTACATTCCTCCTCGATTTCATTAGGCATTCTAAAACTCAGAGGATAACTATATCTAATCAAAGCCAAAACTCCAGTCATTTTAGAAAGCATTCAATATCAATCATGAAGTTATTGTGTATATTTAAACTGGTTAATTCATTAAATCAACTTAATGTTCTGGCATTGTGTAGAGATGACTGAGTTTATATGGACAAAATGAAGCAGAGAGTTAAGAAGTTATACAGATAGCTGGGTGTTAAAGATAAGTGTAAATTTTGCACCCACTGTGTGCCTGGCTTGACATAATGTCCACCAAATAAATAAGTGTTAAATAAATAAATGAATAACTCAAAGTTTGTTTCCATGGAATATACTGTGTAACTTCATTGCCATTTTATTTTTGCTTTTTAAGATATTTCCACAGAATTATAATGGTTACAGGTTAGTTTGCCTGATATGTGGGTTGGGGGTCACCTGTATCAAAATTTCTGGGACCCGGCTCAGATAAACAAAAATCACACTTCTTATCAAAATGGCCTGGGGATCTTCCTTTTAAACAGTTGTTCCAGGTGATTCTGATAGATATGAAAGTTTTAAAACTACTGTTTTATATAGATAATGACAATTATTGAAACTCTTTACTACCAATTTGTTTATTTGTTCACTAGCGGTTTTTTGAACTCAGTCTATCAAAATGGCCTGCTCAATTAATAAACTCACTCCACAGTGACTTTTGTCTGAGGCATTTTTTTTTTTCTGGTGTGGACAATTGTCTCAATTCTCTTTACTTAATTTTGCCAGTGTAGAACTGCCAAGCACTCAGACACATAGATGTAGATCTGAGGACAAACTAGTATCTACAAGCAGGGGATAGAGTCCTCAGCATGTTTGTTTGATTTAACATTTAACATTTAACTTAAATGCAAAACCTAATAAGCCTTTTCTATATTTCTAATCATTTTCCATTTATTATGCCGAAAGCTCTCCTCCAAGTTTCTGCAGTTTTCTGTGTCAATGATCACAACATATTATAAATGGTAACATTATAAATACTGTGCTGTCTTAAGAATTTCTAGCACTTCCTGAATCTGAAATTAATGCCCTTGCTTTTTCTGTAATGAGTAAGAAAAATAATTCTTTCGCCTTCCCTATACTTCTATTAGACAGACATTACAACAGCATTAGTTGGAAGAAAAAAGCCAATTCTAATGTTTACTTTTAGCATTATGGTACTTAAGATTGTTTTTCTGTGATATTAAATACCTGTTTGAATGCAGCAAGCAGAGATCCTTAGTTCATCTGTATTTTCTAAGCAACAGGGTGCTTTCAGCTGAGTCTTTTCAATACTGGCAATTCCAACTAATAATGAGTTATGTTCCAAACTTTTCTTTTTAAATTTTAGCTGATTTTAAACTCAACATTTATTTATTCATAGAGTCAATGATAGTTAGGACTCCTGAACTAGACTACCTCACAGAAAGTTTGTTTTATTCTTCTTTATGTTAACTTTAACTCACAATGTAGTCAGACAATGTTATCATAATAAAGTGTTTGGTGACTCAACTACAGATGCCAAAGGCACACCTTCCCCAGCTGTGCAGATAAAATGGGGGCAGTAATGGTAGAGATAGCAAAGTAGGAGACCACTCCCTCTTCTTCTGTAGCCCCCTCTTTCCTAAGCTCCTTGGGGTTTGGGTGAGGCTGGGGAGAGCTCTAAAATTCTAGTGTGCCTTGAGCTGAGTTTCTGATGTAGAATCCAGCTTTTAACTGCAAGTAAGGAGTGGAAAAAGGGAGCAAATTGGCTTATGTGTTGGTATTTGTAAGGCAAGGGCTTTGCAAGGCAGCATCTTCTCTTGTCAGAACCACCCCTGCTCCCCCCTCGCTTTTTCTATTTTGCTTTGAAAAGCTGCCTCTTATCTGAGTTTAAAGCTTTGGTTTGCAAGTCAGATGGAAAGTAAACCAACTAAATCTACCCAAAGTTAGATAATCATGAAAGAGTGAAGGAAAAGTATTTTAGCAGTAATCAACTATTTTTCACTGTAAGAAAAAAACCAACTGTACCTTTGACTTAGTTTTTGTAAATTTGTTTTAGCAGTAACCAATTATTTTTCACTCCACAAAACAAAAACTGCATCCTCAACTTTGTGTTTGTATTTTGATCCTATGTGCTCTCCAAATGAGCACATTTTCTCCATGCAGCATGATAATTCATATCAATCCTCTTCTATCTTGAGGACAAACTACAATAATGTTTACGTAAATAGTGTTTGCAGAAACGAATTGTATAAAATCAGAAAGAGAGCCCTATTTTTATCTGTGGCTTCTGGCTTTTTTAGTTCTTAAAAAAAGTTACCATTTCCTGAGAACTTTTTGAGTACGTTATTTACTTAAATGTCAAGTTTGCTAAATTCAGCTCATCTAATAAAAGTAGCACAATCTATAACATTTTAGTTGCATGGTTCCTAATTTTAAGCTAATTCCCTAAATTTTCCAGTTTCTTATACTTCTTTTGGTGCTGATTTTTGTGTTTTTCAATGTCAAATTTTCTACTAAAGGTGTCAAAACAATTTTTAGTAAAGCAAATAATAAAATGAATATAATAAATTTGCAATAAATTGCAATGAATGGTTGTTATTTAACTCCAAGAGAGCACAGGTATGACAAACCAAGACCTTTCTAATAGCTTTGGAACTCATCCTTAAATTCTTACATATTAAAAGATGCAACAGAAAGGCCACCTTTGCAGGTTGCTGTTATGAAATCTCGTCCCTTGGATTCTGGAGAAGATTAGGGAGGTAGCTGACTGCTAATACTGTGAACTGGTCCCCTTCTTAGTGGTGCTGCCTCTAAGTAGTTTTCACAGGCAGTTTGTGAACTTCCCTGGATTTTTAAAGACTCTCCTTATTGTTCCATAAAATGCAATTTCCTTTGTCTTTTCAGTTCCTTTTCTGCTGTTTTCAAAATAGGGCTTAAAAGTAAGATAAAAGGCCTGATACTTTCCATCATAAAAAGTTGTAATGACAGGTCTCACTAATTAAAGTGTAACAATGGGAAGATTAGCCTTTCAGTTGTCTTTGTGTTGAATCTATGCAGTATTTCAAAAGCCCTAACTCAGAACATGTTGGAGTACAACATCTTTAAAATATAAACATTCACACATGGGTTTGATTATAGTATGCACACCAAATAGAAGCACAGTACAGTAGGGCTTCCAGAATGCAGGAAAACAGGAAAATTTTTTTCAGTGCAAACTTTTTTGGCCCCAACCATTCTACTATTGAAATAGGAAAGACCACAGGGAGAGTTGGAGGGGCACACTGTGGAGCCGGGCCCTGTACTAAATATGAATGAGGAGGCATCCTTTAGATTTCTTGGTATCAGGAAGTTAAGTAGAGCATATGTGCTTTTTAATGCCTGCATTTCCTTCCCTCAATGGAAGAGAACATCTTCAACCCTGTATTAATAAAGTAATATTCCTTTCTTGTGGTTTCAATACCACAACAATGTGCCTAATTCATTATTAGAACATTAGTAATATCAAGGGACCAAATATTTGAAGCTATTGAAAGACATTTGATGTGCAAAACATGGTACATGGTGAGTCTTCGATATTGGGGTATCATGGGATAATGTTTTTCTGAATAGCATCTAACAGTACACTTTTCTGGAAATGTAGACAAAAATAATTGAAAGAGCTCTAAAAAAATCCAACTGGAGTAGAGCAGATGGTGAGGATCAAAGAGTGAGTAGGAGAAAAAATACTCATGTTCACAATAGGTTTCAAAAGAGTTTAATTTAGGTATGTAGATATTTTTAAATTAGTGATTAGGTCTTCATTAAGAAAAAAAAATACATGCAATTCTTTTCTTTTCTTTTTGTTTAAACTTCCAGGTTTGGGGCTTCCAGGTTATCCCAGGGTTCTATTCCTGTACTGGCTAGCCACCTAAATAAATAAATAAGAAAGTAAGTAAATAAGTAAAATAAACTTCCCGGTTTGGTCCAGATTTCTGACTTGAATATAAATTAAATATCTCTTATTTTCTATAACATACTGCTTTAAAAAGAAGTTCCTGGTTTACACTTTGTCATCTTAATTTCACTATTTTAGTTTTAGGCATTATTCAAGCTGAAGTGTCTGAATTAGACAAAAATATTGGACATGTTTTACTATATTTCATCCCTGAAGATATAATATTGTGGCTCAGCTCCAAGTTGAAATAATCAGAATTCTAACTTTTAAATGTTTGTGTTCCTTAGAAAGAATTCAAAACCTAACAGAAGAGTCTTGCGTAAGGTGACTATAGCTCAGTCACCAGTGGAGGAAGGAGGCAAGAATTGGAAGAGACCAGAGAAAAGGGATGCTAAGTCGAAGTATGTTCATTTTGTATAATATTGACAGATAACCCTTTTCTTTACTTCTTTGGCTCCAGAAATTGACTTAGGAGGATTGCATTAAAATTCCTCATCAATATTTTTATAATCAGTCCCCTTCTCTCTTTCATGTTCACCTCCTTCCTTCAAGTTTTAATTACTGTTTCACCTGGGCTATTGTCTTTGCTTACTAACTAGTTTCTCCCGCTTCAGGTTCTCTCCACTCCTTTTTTTTACACCCTGCTGTCAGATTAAGCTTCCTAACACCCAACACTAATCCTGTCATTTCTGCCCTCAAGAGCTTTCAATAGAGCCCCATTGCTTACCAAATTAAGTATAAATGTCATAGCTTGATATGTAGGCCCTTCTCAATTAGGCAGCACCTTATTTTACAGTATGCTTTTTCACATATCCTGTGCTCCAGTCAAAATAGGGTCCTTGGAAAGTAGTTTGAGATATAGTTAAGAGAACTTTCTTTTGAGTCAGATCAGAATTGCATCTATGTGACCCAGCTGTGTTGCTTTAGGGAATCTGTTTACTTTTCAGGATCTCAGTTTCCTCATGGTTGTGAAAGGATAATGCCAACACCTACCACCTTATGGTTGTTATGAGGATCGAACAAATGATATAAAATTCCAAGACATTTTGGGGAGCAGCAGGACATTTTAGATTATTTCTGTCATTCACTCAATGGTTACTTGCGTGATGAGTACAGATAGACCTAGTCCGGGGGGAATACAGAACTGGCTCTGAAACAGTTTAAAGAAACCCAAGAGATGCTCTCTCATTCGTGCTCCTTAAGTCGCTCATGATCAAATGGTGGAAGGGGGCAGTGGTGGTGGTGACAGATATTTATACCCAAAGTTAAATGATTAAAGAACTCAAAGTTCAGGGCAATAATACAAAAATAGTCTCCATGTCATGTATGAGCAATCCAAGTGAACAGGATAGATAGTATCTGTTGCAATTCACTGGAAGGAGACATCTTGGTTAGTCCAAGATGATCGGTGGAGGCTTCCAGGAAGAAGAGGGATTTGAGCTGGATAGGTTTTAGATAAGAGGATAAGTGTGAGAGGGCTGGAAAGGACACACTTCAGGGATGGCAGGTCCTGGTTTTGTTTTGGGGGGGCTCTGCCTAAAAGAGCTCCTTTTATCATAAAAGCCCTCAGTCTTTGTTCAGGAGGAAACTGGCTTTAGACTGAGATGCTAATCATTCTGTTTGATGATGTAAATTGGGTTTAAACAAACTACTATAGAGTTAGAGCATTTCCCTTTTTCTAAAGATGGCTTAAGCTTGGATTTGTTTTGGGGAGATGGGTGTGCCTTTTTGCCCTGGAATTTTCTCCCAATAGCCATGGTATCAATCAATCTATGGCAACAGAGGTATGCTTTAAACTGGAGGAAAGGGTGTGACAAGGAACTGAGCTGAACCTGGCTTAGTGCTGGCTAAACTAGATGCAAAAGGTGGTATCATTTGAGATTAAATAAGTCAGCCTTTGGGAAATGGACTGTGAACTCGTGTGATTATGTGTCTGGGTCATGGTATCTGGGGATGAGGACTGGGATTTCCCCCAAAAGGAAATAGAGAATCTTCAGTTTCAATCTCTCTGGGATGGGAAAGCAGGCAGGAGGGGAGGATATTCTTCTTTTTCTGAAATCAAGGGGAGCTGGATCTTGAATCCTAGGCATGGTAATTCCTGAAGATTCCTGTCTGTGTGGATATTGAGGTGGCCCGTGCTCTGAAAATATTTCCAGGAGCAGAGCTGAAAATTAAACATGGATTGTAAATTATAAGCTAGTAGTTGTAAGCTACTCCCTAAATTGTATTTATGCCACCCTCCCAGCATTCTGTAAAGTTCTGTTAAAAATTACAGCCTAGCCTGAAGGCATTAAGGAGAGCAGTGTCCTCTCCTTGAGGGAGAGATAGGAGTGCCATCTAAATTAGGCTTCCGCAGAGTTTCCTATGTAGGGGAAAAATTAATATCATTTTCTCACCCATCACAAGGTTCACAACTGACACCCCTATAACAAAAGACAGATTAGCAAGAGAAAAACATGACAAATTATTTAAGCAAAGTTTTAGGTGACATGGGAGCCTTCAGAAAGGGAGACCTAAAGACCTAGGGAAAACTGTGTAGAACTGCCATTTGATGCAGCAATCCCACTGCTGGGTGTATACCCAAAGGAAATGAAGTCAGTATGTTGAAGAGATACCTGCACTCCCATGTTTATTGCAGCACAATTTACAATAGCCAAGGTATAGAGTCAATCTAAAGGTCCAACAACAGATGAACGGATAGAAAAATGTGGTATATATACACAATAGAATACTATTCAGCCATGAAAAAGAATGAAATCCTGTCACATGGATGGACTTGGAGGACATTATGTTTAGTAAAATAAGTCAGGCACAGAAAGGCAAATACCACATGACCTCACTCATATGTGGAATCTAATTTTAAAAAGTTAATATTATAGAGGCAGAAAATAGAACAGAGACTGGGGAGAGAAGGGAGGGAGGGAAAACAGGGAGACGCTGGCCAACGGATACGAAATGACAATTACAGAGGAGGAATAAGTTCTGGTGTACTGTTGCACAATAGGTTGACTATGGTTAACAGTTACATTTTGTACATTACTTAAGAGCTGGAGGAGAGGCCTTTGAATATTTTCTTTTTTTTTTTAATTATTTTTATTTTGTCAATATACAATGTAGTTGATTATTATGTCCCATCACCGAAACCTCCCTCCCTCCTCCCTCTCTCCTCCCTCTCTTGAATATTTTCACCGTAAAGAAATGATAAATGCATGAGATGATGGATACACTAACCACTCTGAGCGAATCATTATACAACATATATAAGTATCAAAAATTAGATTATACCCCATAAGCATGTATAATTATAATGTGTTAGTTAAAAATTTTAAAAATAATAGCAATAAAAATATTAAAAACCCAGCAAAGATGAAACAAAATAAAATAGAGTTGGGGAATTCTGCTCTGGCTACTTCCCGTACAGGGCTGCCATAACCAACTGAGGGGTGGATGAGAAGGGGGCAAGGCTTAAACAGCACAAACTGTCACACAAATCTCAAGTGCTCTTACAAAATAAGCATTCCTTTTGTAATCCAAAAAGAATCTATTAAACTGGAATAAAAAAAAAAAAAAAAACCAGAAAAAAGGAAAGTGATGAGAAAATACATTTGTGTAAATTGGATCTCATATTATGTACTCTACAGGGGATGAAGATCTTTTGTTAGGCAAATTATCACTTCCTATTTTTCCTTTGTATAGATACAGAATAATTTATGGTATTTTCCCTGAGTGAGACCCATATAACAGAGCATGTCCTAGAAAATTTAAGAACGTTTATAATGAAAGTATAGTTTGAGAAAATTTGACACCTATTACCTTTTAGAAACTTCTGTTATGTCCGCCACTAAAATGTCATGCATTTTAGCCCATTGGCTTTTTTAAAAAACATATGTCACATCTTATCAATGACTAGATGTCACAGGAAGTTGCTAACCTAATTTATATAATTTGAAAGTGTTTCTTTTACTATCGAAGAACATGCAGAGTTACTTTTTGCCTTTTATAAGGTTAAAGTATTTCCATATTCTTTCAGGTATTTTAAAAGAAATCCCAGTTAGATTTCCTACCATTTGAGCCTCTATTGTGGGCCTTTCACACCATCGGGTTTACTTGACCTTGGGTCTAGTGGATTGAAACCCCAAGTGTGAACACTTCTTCTTCCCCAGAGCTGTTAACTTCAAAGCCTCCGGGAACCATTTGAATGGTAATATTGTTAAGCACCTAAGAAACAAACACTCATAAAGTGTCTTCTGACCATCCTTCCTCTACACTTTTGCTTGCAGTGCATTTGTTCATTCCTAGCTGCTGTTCCCTGCACCACTCCTTACAGGGAAAGCATTTCTTTGATTGTTTTACTTCCCCAATTCTCCCATTGTGAAAATTGCATTAGGGAACTCTCTCTTGGCCTAGCAGATGGGCACACAAAGCAACTTTGTTTGAGGTGTGAGTTGAACTTTCTTGAAATTTGAGATCAACTCCTACTTGGATTTGAACTTTGAAGACCCATAGATAGGAAGTTTCCACAGAAGGATCAAAACATGTCAGAGCAGGACTCCTTGATTTGGGCTGGCAACCCCGGCAGGTAGGATTACTTTGCTCCACAGCTCAGGACGGTGTACCCTGATGCCTGAAAAACCACTTCACAAATGTGTGTTGTTAGTCCCAAGAGTGACTGAAGAGAGCGTGAGGATAAATCAGTGCAATCTATCTCCACCACTGGAAAAGCAAATCAAAGCATGTCCTAGTGAATATCATCCTTCATTCAACAGCTAATGTCTGTGAGAGACTGTTAGGTTCACAGCAGTGTGGCAAGCACAAAGAAATATAATTGTAGTGGTGTCTGCAGGAGGCTGGTGCCTAGTGAACACGGTGGTATCCAGTGAAAGCAGCAGTGGTGCTCAGTGGGGGACATTGGTGCCTGGCAGGGGGTGTGAGCAGGAAATTAAGAAAGAAATGGTGTATGCCACATGGTAGCAGACCTGGACAGCTGACAGGAGCTTGATCATGAGCACTGGTGAGATGCTGCTTGGAGAGTCCCAGAAATACTTGAGGGGCACTTTGCAGGAGGACAGGGTCCCACCAGAACAGATAGAGGAAAAGTGAGGGAAGTATAAATTCTTGTACCCACAGGCTGGAAAAGCCTGAAAAAATTCACATTACATAATCAATCCAATCAGTATAAGAGATGTGATTTCTACTCTTAGGGAGCTTCCACATGCATCTTAGGGATTTAAACACAGCAGTAAAAGAAGGATTATAAAAAGTGACAAATGAGAAGCTGGAGGAGTTTCATGAGGAAGGCATTGCTGGGAGACATAAAACTAAAAATAAGTGGGTTCTCATAGTGGTTAAGGTGGGTACTGAAGAATGAGTAGTATTCTGAGAGCTGGAAAGGCAGGAAGGGCCTTCCAGATAGGAATCCTCATGACCGGAGAAGGTCAGCCTCCTCACCATGTGGGATGCTGGTAGTTGCTCCTGGAACTGTAGATTGTGGGAGGGTGCCCAACTGCCCAGCATCTCTCTGAAAAAGTGGGAATGTGTACTACAGAACATAAAGTGCTGAAGGCTTTGTATGGGGGAGATTAAGAAGACCTATTCTGGTGTCCTATCTAGGATAGAGGGAGGGTTTGTGGGCTGAGAAAGTGCAGTCTGAGAGATCCAGTAGGAGGCAACTGCAGTACTTGAAGGGTGAAGGGTGAGGGATGAGGGTTGCTAAGGCCCGGACTAACAGGTAGAGAAAGTGGAGATAAAAAGAAAGGAAGAGAAAACCAAGAGAAGTTGGGAGATAGAAATGACAGGACTGGCTAATAGATTGGGACTGGCTTCCATCTGGAAGAAAAAGATCAGTCAGACAGAATGGAGGGTTTGAGCCTGACCAACTGGAGGACAGATTGACAGAAAAAGGAAGGAGCTCCTTGGCATTGGAATTACATTTTTGAGTAGGACTGACAGCACAGTTTTGGCTGCTGGCCAGTATAGGGATCCCAAACTCTTGACCTTGGTGTTATAACACCACACTCTAACCAACTGAGCTAACTGGCCAGCCCGACAACACATTTTATAGTCCAACCTTCTCTTCTATCTTCCTTTTTTTCTCCCCTTCCTCTGCAACACCACAACTCTGTTCCTGGTTAAATTTCTACAATTTATAAACACATGTTTTTTGTTTTTAACACAAATGAGAGAATGATATATATATATATATATTGTCCTGCAGCTTACTTTGATTAACAATATATAATGGATATCTTTTGGTATCATTGCATATAGATTTTCCTCATTCTTTTTCGCATCTATGTAGCAGTCCATTGTGTGGCCACACCATAATTTATTTTACCAGTGCTCCGTTGATACACATTTATGTTGTTTCCAAATATATCTTCTTTAAAAAAAATTAATGTCACTTTAAAAGGAACAAATTTAACACTAAGATTAACATCTTTAATGAAAAAAGAACTCTTAAAATGAATTAGAAAAATCTAAGCAGAAACTTGGCAAAGAACATGAGAAGATAAGTTACACACCGCATAGAAACACTCGCGTCTAATAAGTACATTCTAAAATGTTGTTATGGTGGGGAAGGGAAAAGAAGGAGTAGGACTAAGGCCCTTAGCCCCCCACCTGAGGGCCGCAGGGGCTTTTGGTTCGAGGGCTTTTGGTTCCAGCTCTGTGGTCAGCCTGGTTGCTCACAGCAATGGGTGGGGCCGAGGCCTGAAACTCCTACTATCATCTCAGGACCCCAGGGGCAAATATCCAAATATATGTTCTTATGTCAAATGCTTCAATGAACACCATGTTCATATACTTCGCTTTATTATAGGATAAATTCCTAAAAGAGAAATTGCTGGGTCAAAGGATATGCACGATTTAATATTACTAATACATATTGCAAAATTGTTCTCCAGAACATTTATCTGATTTACTTCTTCTACTAACAGGTTAATCAAGACCCCTTCGTGGATATCCGTGACAATTTGTCAACCTGCTCTTCGCACAACTTAAATAAATACCAGTTTGCCCCACTGGAAGGGATTGTATAGTCAACAGATCCTAATGAATGAAGGGTTTCTTAGTTAAAATAACCAGAAAGTCATTACTCGTAAATATATAAACAAGTTGATTATAGCAAGAGACTGAATACTTCTAATAAGCATGTGTGGATATTAAATTAACCATGGTTCACAAACCATTCATGGATGCATGGTTGATTGGAAATAACCACTTCACAGTGGTTACCCGATTCCTCTCTGCCAACTGCCAAATGGTATTCCTGTTTGTGTGATTACTATTGTTTGACACAGCCCATGACACTCCCAAACACATGTATGTGTCAAGTAAAAGCATGTGTTTTTTTAGTGGGTATTTGAGACATTGAAATACTTAATGGAGGATTAGGAAACTAACTTTACTTTTTGATTCAACAGATATTTGTTGAATATGTACAATATACTAGGAAGGTACATTCTTAATTGCTCCAGAGAATGCATGAATAAGTAAAACCTGGTTCTTGTCCTCAAGGTTATCATAGGGAAAAGACAGAAACATAGGATGAATATGAAAATAAATATAAAAAGTGGCTATAAAACCTAGGCAGAATGAGAAAAGTGGCTAAAGAGGGAGGGACACAAAGAAACACTAGGAAAATTCAAAGGAGAGCAAACACATCAAGTTAAGGGGGAAATAGGGAAAGGCTTCATATGGCGGAGAAGCATTTAAAAAGGGATTTCAACGATGGGTAGGACTTGTTCACAGAGACACTTGCTTTTGGAACCCCAAGGCTGCTGTGCTGTGGGAAGACAAGGCCACATGGGAAGTCCATGTACAGGTGCTTCTGCCAACAGCCCTATTGAGCTGATCTTTCCAGTCAACCCAGCCCAGGTGCCAGACATGAGTGAAATTTCTAGCAGGGCAATTTCCAGTGAGTGAAGATACTCCAGACATTTCTAGTTAGCAGTCATTGAATCACCCCAGCCATTCAGGTCTTCCCAGCGGAGGTGCCTGACAGTGTAAAGTCATCCTTACCATGCCCTGTCTGTATTTCTGACTCACAGAATCCATGAGGATTAAAAATTGGTTGTTTTATTAAAAAAAAAAAAAAGAAAGAAATGTGTAGAATTCCACAAGTAAGCTGGAGGTACGGAGAACATTTCCAGCAAAAGAAACCACATTGAGTAGAGGGGGAGGCATGACTCCATCCACCAAACAAAGAATAGTCCAGAACAGTCCAGGTGGGCTGGCATCAAGAATTTGAGGAGGGGAGTAGTAGGAGTTTAGACTAGGTCTGAGAATAGAGAACATTAAATGGCAAAAATTATACCCTATTTGGTAGGCAAGAGGGATCCAGCAAAAGTGGAGCATCAGGCTGTTGCTTTTGAGCCAGGAAGAGAAACATATTGCTGGGGCTCAGAACATCATACTCCAAAATATGGCACTTTGGCAGTTAAGAAAATCATAGTAGCAAGAAGATCACTCTGACCATCTCTTGCCTTTCTCCCCTGAAGCATGGTCATAAAGGAATTCTCTGACCTACAGTGTCAGAAAGTAGGTCATAAGAACCTCATTTCAGAGGGCCCTGCCCTGTACCTGGAGGCCATTAAGAATCTGAACAAACATCCCTTACTAATTCCCCTCCTGCCTCCAGTTTATTACCATTAGGTCATATCTTCTTTTTGTCTGATCATACTTCTACAAGACTGTTCATTCATTATCAAACCTAAGCATAAAATTAGTTTTCCCTGGGTCTTTGGATCTTCATTTCTGAATGCTATCATGTCACATAAAACTTTGGTTAAATAAATTTGTTATGCTTCTCTCTTCTTAATCAGACTTTTGCTATAGGAGTGTCAACTGTGAACCTTGTGATGGGTGAGAAAAATAAATTACCTTTTCTCCCCTACGATATTAATAAAAGTTTCACAAAAATTAAAAGCACAAGCAGCAAAACAAAAAATAAACAAATGGGATTATATCAAACTAAAAAATTTCTGCACAGCAAAGGAAACAAACAACAGAGTGAAAAGACAACCTACAGAGTGGTAGAAAATTTCTGCTAACTATGCATCTGACAAGGGATTAATATCCAGAATATACATAGAACTCAAGCAATTATATAATAAAAAAAACAAATGACCCAATTAAAAAATGGGCAAAGGAGCTGAATAGACATTTTTCAAAGGAAGACATACAAATGGCCAACAGATACATGAAAAAATGCTCAACATCACTAGTCATCAGGGAAATGCAAATTAAAATCAAATTGAGATACCACCTCACTCCAGTTAGACTGGCTATAATCAAAAAGATGGTGAATAACAAATGCTGGCGAGGGGATGGAGAGAAGAGAACACTACCGCAGTGTTGGTGGGACTGTTAATTAGTACAACCAATATGGAAAACAATTTGGAGGTTTCTCAAACAACTACAGATAGATCTTCCATTTGATCCAGCAATCCCTCTGCTGGGTATATATCCAGAGGAATGGAAATCATCATGTCAAAGGGATACCTGCACTCCCATGTTCATCGCAGCTCTGTTTACAATAGCCAAGATATGGAACCAACCTAAATGTCCATTGATAGATGATTGGATAAGGAAACTGTGGTATATATACATCACGGAATACTACTCTGCCATAAAAAAGAATAAATACTCCCATTTGCAGCAACATGGATGAACCTGGAGAAACTTATGTTGAGTGAAATAAGCAGAGCACAGAGGGATAAATACCTCATGTGCTCACTCATAAGTGGGAGCTAATAGGGAAAGGAAGGAAGGAAAGAAAGACCACAGTAGTGCCGTGGTCTTACAAAGGGAGGGAACATTCCTAGGGCTAATAAGTGGAGTGGGAGAGAGAGAAGGAGGGGAAGGGAGGTTAGGGGATAATTGGGTGGGGACAAGGGGTACAATAGTAATCTTTAGTAATGAGTATGCCCCCAGTATGAATCTGACCCTCATATCATGGGCAGGAGGGGTGACAATTAGCTTTGTATCTCATGAATATTCTTAATAAATTTTAAAAAATTAACATTACCTTCTTGCAATTCATCTTCTAAATTAATAAAAAGAAGTTCAGCCTGTCATTCATTCAACGAGTATTTGTTGAATACTTCTACAAATTTTATTTTCTATTTTTTCTTTTTTCTTTTTGGTGGCTAGCCAGTACAGGGATCCAAACTCTTGTCCTTGGTTTACAAGGCAGCATTCTAACCAACTGAGCTAACTGGCCAGCCCTGTACTAGTTTTAAGTTACTAAATATATTTAAAACACTTTTAAAGTTTTAATCAGCTGTTTGTTTCTTAGACTTTTCATTAATTTGTGTGATACATAACATGAAAATATTTTTCTGTCTTCCACCTAGTTTTGTGGAATAAATGAAAGGTCATACCACTAGGATTATGGATAGGTTCTGCCTGTGACACGAATGCAGCCCTTGTTAGTAAAAACAAATACTACTGTATGAAATGAAAGATTTGTTTTTTCAGTCCATTTTTTAAGTGGAGTGAGATTTTTCACTATTGGGACTAAAACAAGCAATTTAACTACATTTGAAAAGACGCTATGTGAAAGTGCTTTGGAAATTATTAAAGCACTATTCAAATTCAAGTTGTTATTATTACTATTAGTGAGTTACATTTCAGAAGCATAGAAATCAACATCATATTGTCTGTATTTCTTCTTTAAATCACTGTACTTTATGCCTTGCTAAAAAAAATTGACTCAAAAAATAAACATGCACATGAACAAAGCTGAAATAAGAATGAAATACATTCAGTGTAATCATGATAATGAACATGTGCAATAGAAAGCATAAATATAAAAATAAATAATGATTTAATATTGTAATTATATTAATATACTAATATATAATAGGATCTAATATCTAATATAATATGTAATAATAACAGAGTCCTACTCTATTCAGACCTCTGTATCTTCGATCTGGCTCTAAATTCAGATTAATACATTCAGTAGGATACATGTGTGTGCTTGTGTGTATATGTATTATGTTGCTACTTAAAGCCATGTTAAAACTTTTGTACTAAAATTCAAAAACACATAATATATGAAATAACATTGTTGCTTGAGAATAATACAAAAATAATAAAACAAATTACAAATATGTTCCAGAATAGCAAATTTTCTCCTTTAGTTACAAAAATAATAGCTTCTGTTTATTATGCATTTACTATTTCAATGTGCTAGGCACTGTGTTAAGTATTTTATATACACTATTTCATTTAAAACTCACAGCAACCCTGGAAGGTAGGTTTGGTACTATTAAGAGGAAAGTAGGGTGCAGGTAATTTAAGTAATCTACCCAAGTTCACCCAATTAGTAAGTAGGATTTAAACAAAAATGGGCTCCAAACAAAGGTATCCTCAGCCCTAAGTACTATGCTCCTAACCACTTTGAATTACTTAAAATCAGATCCTATCTTCGAGGAAAGGGAGTTGAGAACTCTTTTAACATAACTTAAACCAGAGAGACAGGTGTTAGTAAAATGGTAAGAGTATGCTAAATAAAACATTGCCTGTTTTGAAAATTGCCTAGGTTTCACCCTGTACCAGGCAATGTGGAAGAATCGCAGTCTCAAGAGTGTGGAGTGAATAAACATTACTTTATTTTTCTCTCTCTGTTCTCCTGCCTTTTGGCCCCATATGTAGACAATGGAGAGTGTTGCATCAGGGCAGAAAAACCAATGTCCCAGCCTTCTGGCCAGAGGACTGTGAATGAGGGCCTTGGACAGCAAGAAAATTGTTAGGGAGATCACCAAGAGGAGGAAATTCAAGGGAGAGATTCTGTAAGTGGTGTGTGAACTCCTGGGTATACCTGTGAGCTGAAAACAAAAGACTTTAAGAACTGAACTGGCTTTTTCCCTTGCAAGTTGAGGTACTTGAATTTGGAAAAAGTAAAAGGTACTAGTGATAAATTCCCTTTATATGTGTTTGTCAGAAAAAGTAAAAAGCCAAAACAATCATCAGATTCCAACCCCAAGGTGACACAGATGTTGGAATTATTACACATACTTTGATGCATCTATTAGAACCATAATCCAATAAATAAGGGCAAATACTCTTTGTCTTCCTCCATTTTTCTGCTTTTTCTTGTTTCAGTTGAGCTCTTTAAATGATTCCATTTACTCTCCTCTTTTAGCATATCAATAATTCTTTTCCTTTTTTACTTTTTTATTGGTTGCCCTAGAGTTTGCAATATACATTTATAACTAATCCAATTTTATATAGCACTATACAGCTTCACAGTTAGTGCAAGTACCTTCTAACAGAGTATCTTAGTCCCTTCAGACTGCTGTAACAAAATTCCCTGTACTGGGTAATGTATAAATAACAAATCACAGTTCTAGAGGCTGGGAAGTCCAAAATCAAGGTGCCTGCAAATTCAGTGACTGGAGAGGGCCCGTTTTTCGTAGACAGTAGCTTCTTGCTCATAGCCCAAAGGCAAAAGGGCTCCCTCAAGTGTCTTTTATAATTATGTTAATCCCATGCATGAGGGCAAAGCCCTCATAACCTAATCACTCCCCAAAGGCTCTACCTCTTAATACTATTACATTGCAGATTGTTTCAACATATGAAGTCTAGGGGAACACATTCAGACCATAGCACAGAGTATTCCCAATTTCTCCTTCCTGTCCCTTTATAATAATGCTGTCATTTATTTCACTTATCAGAAAGCTATACTCACTGAATACACTGCTATTATTAATTAGTTAACTGTTAGATCAATTAAGAATAAGAAAAATAAAAGGTTTTGGGCCGGCCCGGTGGCGCACTGGATAGTGCACCACTTGGGAAGTGCGGCGGCGCTCCCTCCGGAGGGTTCGGATCCCACATACAGACCGGTTCCCGCTCACTGGCTGAGCGAGGCGCGGGAGCAACGCCGAGGGTTGCGATCCTGTTGCCGGTCCCCGGTCCGGTACGGGGGCAACACTGAGGGTTGCGATCCGTTGCCGGACATGGAAAAAGACAAAAGACAAAAAAAAAAAAGAAAAATAAAAGGTTTTATTTTACCTTTATTTATTCCTTCTCTAATTCTTTCCTTTCTTTAAATAGATCTGAGTTTCTGACCTGTATCATTTTCCTTTACTCTGAAGAATTTCTTTTAAAATTTCTCACAAGGATGTGTACTAGTGATAAATTCCCTTTATATGTGTTTGTCAGAAAAAGTAAAATACTCTTTTTTTTTTTTTTTTTTGTGACTGGCCAGTATGGGGATCTGAACCATTGACCTTGGTGTTATAACACCATGCTCTAAACAACTGAGCTAACTGGCCAGTCCAGTAAAATACTTCAAAAAAAGAACAAGAGTGTGTGAGAGAGAGAGAGAGAGAGAGAGAGAAAGCTTGAGCAAAGCAAAAGAATGTATTGGAACTAAAAAGAACAATAAATAAAGCAAAAAATATACAGTGTGTGGTCAATAGCAGAATGGAGTTTTAAGAGGAAAAGTTCAGTGTACTTGAACTTAGAGCAATAAAAATTGTCTAAAATGAACAAAAAGGAGAAAAATGATTGAAAAAAAAGAATGAATAGAGATTCAGGGACCTGTAAAACAATACTAAAAGGCCTAACCTTGTTTCATCATAATTCCAGAAAGAGAGGAGAACAAACATGGTGCAGAAAGAATACTTGAAGAAATAATGAATGAAAACTTTCCAATTAGCAAAGAACACAAATGTGCACATTCAAGAAGCTCAGTGAAACCCACTCAAGATCAACTTAAAGAAATTCACATGCAGTCACATTATAATCTAATCTGCCGAAAGCCAAACACAAAGGAAAAATACTGAAAGCAGCCAGAGAAGAACACTGGGTCATAGAACAAACCGTAAAAGGTTTAAATAATTGAAATAATAAAAGAATATCGTCTGACATTAATGGAATTAAAAAAGAAAACAATAACATAAAGACAACTGAAAAATCACCACTTATAAATTAAACCATACACTTCTAAATAATCCATGTGATAAAAAGGAAGTCTCAGAGGAAATTAGAAAATTTGTGGTGTGCAACTAAAACAATGCTTAGAGGAAAATTTATGTTAAGTGATTGTATGGGAAAAAAGTTCTCGAATTGGTAATCTAAACTTTCAATTTAAGAAAGTAAAAAAAGAAGATCAAAGCAAACCGATATCAAGCTGGAGGAAGAGAATAATAAAGGGCAAAAAAATTAGTGAAATTGGAAGCAGAAAAATAGAGAAATAATGAAATCAAAAGCTGTTTTTTTGAAAAAAATATTGGCAAATCTCTAACTAGACTGACAAAGAAAAACAGAGGGAGGACACAAATATAAATAAAAGAGTAAATATCACTATAGGCCCCACCAGCATGACTATGGACATTAATTACTTAGATGAAATAGATAATTTTTATTTTTTTTTAATTTTAACATTTACTTGTACATACTTGTAGGGTACAGTGTATTTTTTCAATACATGCATATACTGCACAATGATTCACTTAGGGTAGCATAGTTTTTTACCCATTAGTCCACCATTTCTCCTCCCCTGCCCCATCCCTTTCCTTCCTGGCTTCTGGTAACCATTATTCTACTCTCTACTTCTAGGAGAACTACTTCCTTATTTTTTTTTAGATTCCACATATGAGTGATATCATACAGTATTTGACTTTCTGTGCCTGACTTACTTTACTTAATGTGATGGTCTCCAGTTCCATCCATATCGCTACAAATGATAGGATTTCATTTATTTTTATACCTGAATAGTATTCTGTTGTGAATATATACACCACAGAATTTTTATCCATCTGTTGATGGTCATTTAGGTTGATTCTATCTCTTGGCTATTATGAATAGTGTTGTGATGAACATGGGAGTGCAGGTGTCTTTCTGATATATTGATTTCATTTCATTTGAGTATATAACCAATAGTGGGATAGCTGAGTCTTAAGGTAGATCCATTTTTAGTTCTCTGAGGAACCTCCATACTGTTTTCCACAATGGCTATGCCAATTTACATTCCTACCAACAATGTAGGAGAGTTCCTTTTTATCCACATCCTCACCAGCATTTATTTTCTGTCTTATTGATAATAGCAATTATAACTGGAGTGAAATGATATTTCATTGTGGTTTCAATATGCATTTTCCTGATGATTAGTGATTTTGAGCATTTTTTCATGTGCCCATTGGCCATATGTAAGTCTTTTTTTGAGAAATATCTGTTCAGGTCCTTTGCCCATTTTTTAAATTGTTGAAAACAACAACAACAACAACAAAACCCAAAAACAAAAAAACAATTAAACAATTAAAAACAATTCATTGTTTTTTTGCTGTTGAGTTGAGTTTCTTATACATTATATATTAGCCCCTTGCTGGATGTGTAGTTTGCAAACACTTTCTCCCATTATGTAGGTTGTCTCTTCAGTTTGTTGATTGTGTTCCTTGCTGTGCAGAAGCTTTTTAGTTTGATGTGGTCCCATTTGTCTAATTTTGCTTTAGTTGCCTGTGCCTTTGTAGTTTTGTCCAAAAATTGCTGTCCACTCCCATTTTGTGTAGTGTTTCCCCTATGTTTTCTTCTAGTAGGTTTGGGCCTTAAATTTAGGTCTTCAATCCATTTTAAGTTGATTTTTGTGTATGGTGAGAGATAGGGGAGTAGTTTCAATCTTCTGCATGTGTATGTCTAGTTTTCTCAGCAACCATTTATTGAAGAGGCTGTCCTTTACCCAATGTATATTTTTGGCACCTTTGTCAGTAATCAGTTGGTTGTAAGTGTATGGGTTTGTTTCTGGGTTCCCTATTCTGTTCTGTTAATCTGTTTGTTTTTATGCCACTTCCATGCTGTTTTAATTACTATAGCTTCATAACGTATTTTGAAGTTTGCTAGTACAATGCCTCTGACTTTGTTCTTTTTGTTCAAGATTGCTTTAGCTATAGCAAGTCTTTTGTGGTTCCATACAAATTTTAAGACCTTTTTTTTTTATTTCTGTGAAGAATATCATTGGTATTTTGATAGGCATTGCATTAAATCTGTAGATTGCTTTGGGTAATATGGACATTTTGATTATGCTAATTCTTCCAACCCATGAACATGGGATAACTTTCCATTTATTTGTGCCCTGTTTAATTTCTTTCACCAATGTTTTATAATTTTCATTGTAGAGGTCTTTCACCTCCTTAGATAAATTTACTCCTAGGTATTTCATTTCTTTGGTAGTTATTGTGAATGGGATTGCTTTCTTGATTTCTTCTTCAGCTATTACATTATGGGTATATAGGATGGCTATTGATTTTTGTGTGTTGATTTTGTATCCTGCCCCTATACTGAATTCATTATTAGTTCTAGTAATTTTTTGGTGGCAACTTTAGGGTTTTTCATGTGTATGATCATTTCATCCACAAATAGGGACGGTATGACTTCCTCTTTTCTGATTTGGATGCTCTTTTTTGATTTCTCTTGCCTTATTGTGCTGGCTGTAACTTCCAGCACTATGTTGAATGAGAGTAGGGAATGTGGGCATCCTTATCTTGTTCAGATCTTTGAGGAAAAGCCTCCAATATTTGTCCATTCAGTATGATATTGGCTGTGGGTTTCTTGCATATGGTCTTTATTGTGTTGAGGTACATTATTTCTATACCTGATTTGTTGAGTGTTTTTATCATGAAGAGGTGTTGGATTTTATCAAGTGTTTTTTTCTGCATTTATTGAAATGATCATATTTTTTTTCCTTCATTCTATTGATGTGGTGTATTATGCTTATTGATTTGATGTGTCCTTGCATCCCTGGGATGAATCCCACTTGGTCATGGTGAATGATCTTTTTAATGTGTTCCTGGATTCTGTTTGCTAGTGTTTTGTTGAGGATTTTTGCATCTGTGTTCATTAGGGATATTGGTCTGTAGTTTCCTTTTTTTGTAGGGTGTTTTTCCAGTTTGGTATGAGGGTAATACTGGCCTCATCCGATGAGTTTGGAAGTATTCCCTCTTCCAATTTTTCTAATGAGTTTTAGAAGAATTGGTATTAGTTCTTTAAGTGTCTGGTAAAATTCTGCAGTAAAACCATCTGGTCCTGAGTTTTTCTTTGTTGGGAGACTTTTCATTACTGCTTCAATCTCATTATTTATTATTGGTCTTTTTAGAATTTCTAGTTCTTCATGATTCAACCTTGGTAAGTTGTATGTGTCCAGGAATTTAACCATTTCTTCTAAGTTTTCCAGTTTGTTCATATATAATTGTTCATAGTAGTCTCTTAGTTTCTTTTTATTTCTGTGGTATCAGTTGTGGTGTCTCCTTTTTCATTTCTGATTTTATTTATTTGAGTCTTCTCTCTTTTTTCTTTGTTAATCTAGCTAAAAGTTTGCCAGTTTTCCTTATCTTTTAAAAGCACCAACTCTTTGTTTTATTGATCTTTTGTATTTTTTAAATCTGTAATTCATTTATTTCTGCTCTGATCTTTGTTATCGCTCCTTTTACTGATTTTGGATTTGATTTGTTTTTGTTTTTCTAGTTCCTTGAGGTGTAATGTTAGGCTGTTTATTTGAAGTCTTTCTTCTTTTGGGGTATAGGCATTTATTGCTACCAACTTCCTTCTTAGAACTGCTTTTGCTGTATCCTGTAGGTTTTGGCATATGGTGTTTTCATTTTCATTTGTTTCCAGGAAATTTTTAATTTCCTTTTTGACTTCTTCTTTGATCCATTTGTTATTTAGGAGCATGCTGTTTAATTTACATGTATTTGTACAGACTCTAGTGTCCATCTTGATGTTGATTTCTAGTTTTATTTAATTGTGGTTGAACAAGTTAATTGATATGGTTTTATTTTTTTAATATTTTCTGAGATTTGTATTGTGACCTGATATATGGTCTAGTTTAGAAAATGTTCCATTTGCTGTTAAGCAGAATGTGTATTCTGCAGCTGTTGGAAGAAATGTTCTGTGTATGTCCATTAGATCCAATCTTCCTAGAGTAGAGATTAATTCTGATGTTTCTTGGTTAATTTTCTGTGGGTGATCTGTCCCATGCTGCAAGTGGGGTGTTAAAGTCCCCAACTATTATTATGTTGTAAGTCTATCCCTCCTGTTAGGTTTAATATTAATTGCTATGTATATCTCGGTGCTCTGGTGTTGGGTGTGTATATATTTAGGATTGTTATATCCTCTTGTTGAGTAGATCCCTTTATCATTATATAATGACCTTCTTTATCTTTTTACTTTCCTTGGCTTGAAGACTATTTTATCTCATATAAGCATAACTACTTCTGCTCCTTTTTCATTCCCATTTGCATGAAGTATCTTTTTACAATCCTTCAAAATCAGTTGATGTTCATCTTTATAAGTGAAATGAATTTCTTGTAGGTAGCATATTGTTTGTTCTTGTTTTATAATCCATTCAGCCACTCTGTCTTTTAATTGGGAAATTTAATTGATTTACATTTATTTAATATTGATGTATAGGGATATATTAGTCTATTTCTGTTGCTTATTACAAAATACACAGAACTGGGTATGTTATAAAGAAAACAGAATTTATTGCTTGCAGATTCAGAGTCTGGGAAGTCCAAAGTTCAGGGAACACATCTGGTGAGGGTCTTGGTGATGGCAACAGTGACCCAGTGGTCTGACATGGCAGACAATGGTGGAGCAGAGAGAGGGACAATTCCTCACAACTTCTCTTTTAAAAGCCCTTAGAACCACGCCCCTAACTGTCATTTTTAATCCATTTGCTATGGCATGGTCCTACAATCTAATCACCTCTTCAAGGCCACACCTTTTAATTACCATAATAGGATTGCCCACCCTCTTAACACTGTCACAGTGTGGATCAAGTTTTGAGGGCACAGTCAATCCAAGGCAAGGGCCTTTTCCTTCCATTTTGTTACTTTTTGGGGGGTTGTTTTGTTTATCCTTTTTTTCTGATCTTACTGTCCTCCTTTGTGATTGAGTGTTTTTCTCTAGCAGTGTATTTTGATTTCTCATTATTTATTTTTGGTATGTTTCCTGTAAGTTTTTGCATTGTGGTTACCATGTGGCTTGCAAGATACATGTTATAGTTATAACAGATTATTTTATTATTATGTTTTGTATTGTAACACAGTTGTTTGTACATATCTGTGGGGTACAGTGTTGAATATGAATACCTGTGTGCAATATGTTGTGCTCAAATCAGGATAATTAGTATATTCGACATTATGCAATATAATTGTTTTTGTGGCCCTTTACCAATCTTCCCTTACCCCCTCCCCTCCTCCTTTCTCACCTCTGGTAACCTCAGTATAACTGATTATTTTAGACTAATAAAATCTTTGATATCAAGGAAAAAAGAGAAAAACAATCCATCTTTATGCTTTGACACCCCCCCACTTTTTGACATTTTGTTGTTTCAAGTAACATCATCTAATATTGCCTATATCTTATACAGTTGTTTTATTGTTATTGTCTTGATAGGTTTGTCCTTCGTCTTCATACTAAGCATATAAGTGGTTTATTCACCACCCTTACAACATTGTAGTATTCTGAGGTTGTCTTTGTACTTGTTTTACTAGTGAGTTACGTACTTTCAAATGTTTACTTGCTACTCTTTATTGTTATCTTCTTTCAGATTGAAGAATGCCCTTTAGCATTTCTTGTAAGGCAAATCTAGTATTGATGAATTCCCTTAGCTTTTGTTTGTCTAGGAAAGACTTTATTTATCTTTTTTATTTGAATGTTAGTTTTACTTTATATAGAACTCTTGGTTCACAGTTTTTTTCCTTCAGCATTTTGAATATATCATCTCATTGTCTTCTGGCATGTAAGTTTACTAATGAGAAATCTGCTGAGAGATGTATTGGCACTCTGTGTTTCCTTTCTCTTGTTGTTTTCAGTATTCTTCCTTTGTCTTTGGTTTTTAGTAATTTGATTATGATATGCCTTGGGATGTTCCTCTTTGGATTGAATAGAATTTTTGACCTTTGAATCGCCTGTACCTGGACACTGTCAACTTTTTCCATACTTGGGAAATTATCAATTATTATTTCCTTGAATGCTTTCCAGATCTCTTCCCTTTTCATTTCTTTCAGGTATGCCAATTATGCAGAGGTTATTTCACTTGATGAAGTCCTATTGTTATGGAACAGACTTCGACAGAGAAGCAGTTGGCACTCAGGGGGCTGGAGAGTCAGGTAATTTATTACGGATGGTGGGCCCAGATGAGCTAGTGCTTCTAAATTGGAGCCTTGAGTTTAGGTCTTACAGGGTTTATATAGGCGGACTCTTCCAGGTTCTTTTAAGTTTTGTTCTCTCAGCATTCATGTAGCCAGTACAGTAGTCATTGCAATAAGCAAGCACATTTACAAAAGTGGGAGTAGAGCAGTTGATTATCAGTAAAGCTGATACAATAAGCAGGTTCTGTTTTAAAGGCAAAACAAGCTACTGAAAGACTTAATTTTGTATTTTTCCAACATTTTCCCCCTTTGATGCTCTCTTGAAACATTGGAGTGAGCATCATTTTATTCAACATCACTTTCAGGGTCTAAGAGTAGTTTGAGGGAGGCATAGTCTCTTAGGGCTATCAGACTACTGGCTGTTTTCTTTCTTGACTAAAGTTTCTATGGTGGCATGAATGCTACACATCAACAAAGGAAGTAGGCAGGGTACAATCAGGCAAATACCTGAAATGAACAGGAGTATTAATGGTATCCAGGGAGATCCTGCACAGATTTCCAGATAGTCAGGGTCAAGAACAATAGTAAATGAAAATCCATGTTTTGTGGGAGAAGGGAGGTATAGCCTGTTTTGGGGCTCCTGGGCATACTAACAAGGATGATAATATGATTTACATAATGATAAGCAAGGCGAAGGAAAATATCATTAATCCTAAAGTGATATCTAACAGTCTTGACAGGCAGATGGAGCAAAGAAAGGGTTAATTTAAAAGGCACATTGCCACTATGAGATGCCTAAGAAACATCCTGTTGACAGGAGATAGAAATAGCTTTTCTATTCTATTCCAATCTTTTGGGGCAACTGCTGTCCACCCGATGGCAAATAGCAAGGCAAGCATTATAACAAAAACTAATGGCAAGGGGTGACATGTGCTTATCATTTCATAAAAATAAGTCAATACGCTTGTTATGTCCCATGGCAGCAAAATCCTCAGGCTTTTGCTGTGCGTGGATCAGCCAGCCCATGGAGTGGCTGAAGCAGGGCTTGTTGAGTCCTCAGGCTTCAGCCATGCACAGGCTGATCAGCTTCTGGTGTGACCAGAGTAGGGTGGTGGTGATTTGCAGGGCATCTCTGGAACCAGACCTTGAGCAGGTCAGAGGCATCAGCCTTCACAGACCACGAGGTGGCATCTTTAGGGGAAGCCACCTTCTTCACCCGCATATGCTGGATCTAGGGAATTAAACCTGCAACTTTAACTGCAGTAGGGGTATTTAGTACAACTATATGGGGCTCCATCCAAGTTGGCTTTAAGGGAGACTTTTTCCAATCTTTTACCCATACTGTGTCACCAGGTTGGAACTGATGTGCCCAACTTCCTAAAGGAATGGAAGCCCATTCCAAAACTGTCCTAGTTATCTGTCAGAGGATCTTGGCCAGTGACTGTAAGTACTGTGATATTTCTATCTCCCCCAACTGGTGAGGATCCCCCTGCAGTCTAGCTACAAGAGGGGGTGGTCTCCCATACATGATCTCAAAAGGGGAATATCCTTTTGGCCCCTTCATACACTGGACCTGCAACAAGGCTAAGGGAAGCATATCTACCCAAGGTAGCCCTATCTCCTGGCAAAGCTTGGCTAAAGTAGTCTTTAGGGTCTAGTTCATGCATTCCACTTTCCCTGAGCTCTGTGGCTAGTATGTTGTGTGAAGCTTCCATTGTATCCCCAGTATTTTGGCCAGTCCTTGTACGACCTCTGCAATGAATGCTGGCTCATTGTCGGACCCTATAGTCAGAGGGAGTCTGTATCTTGGGACAATTTCTCTTAAGAGGGCTTTCGCGACCTCCCAGGCTTGCTCAGAATGTGTGAGCAGTGCCTCTGTCCATCTGGTGAATATACATGTCATTACTAACAAATACTTGTAGCCCCTGTAGGACTTTACTTCAGTTAAGTCTATTACCAGGTCCTCAAAGGGTGATGTCCCAGCTGGCTGGACTCCGGGAACTGGCCGGGGGCCTTGCTTGGTGTTTTTTGGGATTCAGGTCAAGCATTGGGAGCTGATCTGAACACAGAGGGAAACCAATCTTGGAATGAAATAGTAGCAACTCAGTGTGGCCTTCAGGGACATTTTTCTCCAATGAGTCATTTTGTGATACTCCAGAACTAGTCGGTGGGCCATTCATTGAGGAATCATTAATCTGTGGTCTGGGAGCTTCCACCATCCTTCAGGGGTTTTAATTCCACCTTCTTTTTCTGCTCATTGTGTCTCTTACTTTGTGTACTTTAGTTGTTGTGCTATCTCTGGCACCAGCAAAAGCTTGGCAGTCTCATTCCGGTCTGTAGCAGGCTCTGTTTGGGCAGCTGCTTTCTTGGCTGTCTGGTTGGCCAGCTGGTTTCCTTTAATGATCTTGCCAGTCCCCTTTTGGTGTTCTCTGCAGAACACTAAACTCAGGTGGGTGCCCATACTGCTTCAAGGAGCTGAAGAATTTCTTCCTTATTTTTGATTGTCCTTTCTCCTGCCATCAGCAGGCCCGTTTCTTTGTATAGGGCCTATGGACATGTAAAGTTGCAAAGGCATATTTAGAGTCATGTAAATGTTAACTCATTTTCCTGAGAGTCTGAGTGCTTGGATTAGTGCTCATAGCTCTGCTCTCTGTGCTAACCAGCCCTGGGGCAAGGATCTTTGCCTCTATAACCTCCTCATGAGTCGTTACTGCATATCCAGCTCTCCACTGTCCTTCCTGTACATAACTGCTCCTGTCAGTGAACAGTTCCATGTCTGAGTCAGCCAAGGGCAAGTCCATCAAATTGGCCCTGCTGGAGTATATTTCATCCATTACTTCTTCACAGTTGTGGTCCAGGGAGCCAGATTCAGCAGGTAGGACTGTGGCTAGGTTCAGATTCTGCACTGTTTCATGGTGCACCTGGGGGTTTTCACAGAGGAGCCCTTGACAGTGAATCATTCTGGAGTTGGTCAGCCATTTATATCCCTGACTGTTCATCAGGGTGGTCTCCACATGTGGGACCTTTATACTGAGATTTTGTCCCAAAGTGAGTTTGTTCACCTCTTGGTTTAGGGTGAATGCGGCTGCCGGGGCCTTCAAGCAGGGTAGCCAGCTGGCTGACACGGTGTCCAGTTGTTTGGACAAGTGTGCCACTGGTCTCTGACAAGGCCCTATGGTCTGAGTTAGGACCACCAAGGCCATGTGATCTCTCTCATGCACAAAGAGGTTAAAGTCCTGAGTTATGTCTGGAATTCCAAGGGCAGGAGCCTGTGTTAACAGAGTTTTGATTTCTAAAAATGCATGTTCTTGTTTTGGACCCCCCTCTAGGGGTTCCTTCTCAGCTTCTTTGATTACCTCATACAGAGGTTTACCCTTTCCTGAGTATCCCGGTAACTAGATTTGACAGAAGCTGGTAGCTCTAAAGAACTCCCAGACTTTCTTCATGGTGTCTGGTCGGGGTATGGCACAAACAGCTTGTTTTCTTTCTATTCCCAGTGAGCGGTGTCCTTCAGAGATGTGGTACCCTAGATATGTAACCTTCTGTTGACTTATCTGAGCTTTTTCCCAGGACACTTTATATCTTAAATCAGAGAGTAGGCTCAGTAGGGTTCTTGTTCCTTCCCAGCAGTTTTTCTGTGTGAGACTAGCAAAGGGGATGTCATCAACATATTGAAGCAGGGTGTAATTCAAACTGTTTCCTGGGAAGGCAGCTAGGTCTGAATCTAGCACTTCTCCAAAGGGTGAGTTTTTGAACCATTGTGACAATCTAGTCCAGGTCAATTGAGCTTTTCTCCCTGTGCAGGGATTTTCCCATTCAAAGGTGAACAAGAACTTAGTTTTGGGTGCCAGCCAGAGGCAGTAGAAGGCATCGTTGAGGTCAAGACAGGAGAAGCAGCTAGCCTGTACAGGTAGCTTACTCAGAAGTGTGTAAGGATTGGGCATCATGGGGTGGAGTGTGACAGCTGTCTTGTCCATGGCATGCAGATCCTGGACTGGGCGATACCACTTTCCACTGGGCTTTTTGACTGGCAGGAGTGGATTGTTCCAAGGCAACTGACATTCCACCAGGATCCCTGCTTCTTGTAACCAGTGGATGTGTTCTTGGATTCCCAGTTGAGCTTCTTGAGGGACTGGGTACTGTTTTATCCTGACCAGTGTGGCCCCTGGTTTCAGCTTGATAATTATAAGGGCATGGTTCTTTGCCATACCTGGGGGTCCCAATTCTGCCCAGACAGAGGGAGAGTCTCTAAAGAAGCAGTCTCTGAGGAGGTCCTATGGTCCCATGTTTGAGACTTTTTTGGCCTTGGTGTATAGGCACCATTCTTCTTCCCTGGGCACCATTACAGCCATCACTAAAGTCTTTTGGTTCTTTAAGGTTAATGAGCTGCTTCCCCGGGTGTGGAGGTTATTTGTGCCCCTAGTTTTCTCAGCAAATCTCTTCCTAGTAGGGGTACTGGACAGCCAGGCAAATGTAAGAATTTGTGAGTTACTCTGTGACCCCAGAGGTGGCAAGCCCAGGCCCTATAGAATGGCTGGTTGGCTTGTGTCCCTGTAGCATCAATAATGGTGGCTTTTCTGCCTGAGAATGGAGTCACTGTACTGGTGACTACAGAGTGTTCTGCTGTGGTGTCCACCATGAAACTCATTGGTTGGCTCCCTACTGTCATTTTGACCATAGGCTCCTGGGGGCCCAGGAACAGGAAGCCTCGTTTCAGCTAATCTGAGTCTATCACTGCAAGGCCAATGAGGTTCTGGAACTCTTGGCTTAATGGTTCAGGCTCACACTTTTTCTTTTCAGAGTGTGTCTTATCTTGGAATGTTGGCTGGGATTTTATCCCCCTTTTGGGGCACTCAGTTTTCCAATGGCCAAGCTCCCTGCAGAAAGCACACTGGTTGGACTGTAGGTGTACCTTTCCTCCTCCTCAGCAGGGGTTCTTCTTCATCTTCAATGCAGAGTTCTGGTCTGGATTGAGTGCTGCTGCCAAGAGTGCTGCCTTCTGTCTTAGGCATCTATCTGCTTCCTTCTGGGCCTTCCAGTCTTGATTAATGAATACCTTGTTGGCCAGGAGCTGTTGCATCCCACAAACCTTACAGCTTTTGAAGCTTGTGACAGATGTTAGCATAGGACTGAGCCACAAAGGCTGCATTGACCATCCATTGGTTCTCAGCTGCCTTGGGATCGAATGCTGTGTAGATCTGGAAGACCTCACATACCCTTTCATAAAATTCTGCAGGTTGCTCATCCAGTTTCTGGGTCATGATGGTCGTCTTGGACATATTAGTGGGTTTCCTGGCCCCTGTTCTCAGCCGTTGGAGGAGCACCTCTCTATATTGGCAAAGTTGATTTCTCACGTCTTCGTCATTGAAGTCCCAGTTCAGCACAGCATATGGTGCAGCATCTCTCACCTAGTTCTTGAGATCCATGGCAGCTGTGGGTGCCTGATGTTGTATCCATTGCCTACCTCCAGTCAGGATGTGTCACCATTCCTTGGTGCTGAAGAGGGTGAGGAGTAGCTGATGACAGTCTTCCCAGGTGGGCTGATGGGTGAGACAAATCGACAGATGAGGGCCTGGGGTTTTTCTGAATATGACAGAATATGGTGTTTCCAATTCAGGAGATCCATAGCTGTGAAGGGTTGGCAGTAGAAGAGGGGGTGCCCTGGCTGCACACTGCCATCTGGATTGATCTGCTGTGGGCCTTGGGTCTCCCATAGGGGCATCTGGAGGGCTGGAACCTGTTGGGTGGAGTGGAATCACCTTCCCATCAGCTCAGGACTCTCTGGACTCTCAGGCCTCTCAGGCCTCTTCAGCAATGATGCCAGCAGGGATGATGGAACCAAAGCCAGGGGGCTATCTAGCAAGGAGTGCCTGGGGCCAAGTGTCCCTGAAGGAGTGAGATATGGTGGAGATGGGAGTTATTCCTCTGGATCTCCTTGAAAGATGGGCTTGGGATTTTGACCTGGTTGAGGTAGTTTTGGCTTGAATGCTAGGACCTTACATTGTCCTTTGCAGACACAGAACTGGACACATGGGGGCATTGCCTGGGCAATTTGGAGCCAAGACTCTATATACGGGAGCTGGTATGGGTGACCAGGATCCCCTGTTATGACCTCATAAATTGATCAAACCTTTGGGAAGTCTAGGGTCCCTTCTGAAGGCCACCCAAACCCAAAGGTGGGCCATTCTAATTCACACGGGGTCTGGAGTTTCCTGGGGGTCATTTTAATTCATTTTAATTCTGTACTCCCCAGGGTAGCCCTTCTGAAAGTTCTTTAACATACTTTCAAAGATGGTAGGTTTTGAAGCACTTGTCCCCATACTTGTTTCTGGTTTCTTGTTCCTGCCTCAGGTGTTTATATTCCAAATGGTGTTGGTGCTGCCCCTCAACAAAGGTTTGTAGTTCCCAAACTGCTTTCTCATATGCTGGTATAAAAAGTTTGTGGGAAGCTAGGGACTGCAAGGCGGAAACAGTCCCTACTGTATGCTCTGTACAGCAGGATTTCCTGGCATAAGGGAAATGGCAGACTGAGTCCCCTACCACCTGGCAGGTCAGGTGGATTTGTAGGGTGTGCACAGAGACCAATGGCCCATTGATTAGCACCTCCTTGCCATAGGCAAATGACCAAATTCTGGGAGAATAAAGGTGAAGGGGGAAAGTTGGATGGTGACAGAAAAGGTGTACTAGGATATGGCTCTAATCTGTGTTCCCTTCTGAGTGGCTGAGTGAGAGATTCACCCCTGGGGATGTATGGAACTCATGTGTGGTAATGGAAATTCTATGGCAAAATGGGCAATGGATCTCGTGGTGTAAGCAATGCAAAAGGATGTGTCACTCCTTGGTAGTCAAATAAACATCACCTAGGTCTGAAAAGAAGCATTTGCCTCTCTTTTGAGGATGCTAGGGAGTGCTCAGACATAAAATAAAGGCTTTTCCCTCCACTATGTGTGGGACCTGTCCTGGATCCCTTCCTGTGGTGGAGGCACAAACAGACAAAGGGTAGGGAGCCCCTCCTCTCCCAGAGGAGAGAGAAGACCACACAAGCTTCTGCCTGGCCATGTCCCTTGAGATTTTAGGTCTGTCTTGGATAAGTTGTATCTGAATAAACCCCAGGGTCAGTCTCAGTCTGTTTCCAGACTGGAATCACCATTATGCTGTACGACATGACCATGGAACCACAGGTTAGACCCACTCAGACATCACAACTTGGAAGTCTTGGTGCCACAAATATCACAAACTCACTCATACACTCGCTCAGAGGTTAAACATTTCCCTCCCCCAAACCTTGACCTGAGCTGAACAGAAGGACCCCACCACAGGGTCAGGACCAGATGGACCCCATTACATGGTCTGGCACAAATGCTCAGGGACCAATTGGGCTCTCAAGGAGACCCTTCCAGGAGGTGATCAAGCTCCCCCTCTGCCCAGAGGTGGGCCTGTACTGAACTGATGGGGGAGGGTGTGTACCTGTCCCACAGATGGTGGAGGTGGGGGGGGTGTCTGGCTGGTCCTTCCCTCTGCTGAGTCCAGTCAGGTCAGTGCTCCCTAGGATTGGCAAGGTCCCGTTGCCCTAGGTCCCAACAAAATGGCTGGGCAGCATTTCTTCAGTCCTCTGTGGTGTTGCCAATCTGCCAGGTCACCCTGCCCAGACCAGTGACTCAAGAGGTCAGTCTGAATCTTTTCTTGGCCAATGCACCAAAAATGTTATGGCACGGACTTTGACAGAGAGGAAGTTGGCACTCAGAGGGTTGGAGAGTCAGGTATTTTATTACACCAGTGGGTACAGATGAGCTAGCACTTCTAAATTGGAGCCTCAAGTTTAGGTCTTACAGGGTGTATATAGGCAGACTCTCCAGGTTCTTTTAAGTTTTGTTCTCTCAGCATTCATGTAGCCAGTACAGTAGTCATTGCGATAAGCAAGCACATTTGCAAAAGCAGGAGTAGAGCAGTTGATTATCAGTAAAGCTGATACAATAAGCAGGTTCTGCTCTAAAGGCAAAACAAGCTACTGAAATAATTAATTTTGTATTTTTCCAACACTATAATTGCTGTAATTCTGTTTCATTTTTTTCTTATTGTTTTTTCTTTTTGTTCCTCTGATTGTGTAATTTAGTATGTTCTGTCTTTGAGCTCACTGATTCTTTCCTCTGTTTGATCAAGTCTGCTGTTGGAGCTTTCTGTCAGTTTTTTTTTCAGTTCAGATAATGTGTTCTTTATTTCTAGAATTTCGGTTTTTTGTTTTTTTTTTTTTGATTGATTCAATTCCATTGTCAAGTTTCTCATTCTGCTCCTGAATTATTTTCCACGTATTATTTAATTTTCTGTCTGTATTTTCTTGTGACTCCTTAAACATCCATAAGAGTTATTCTGAATTTTTTGTCAGAAATTTCATAAACCTGATGTTCTTCTGGGTCCATTACTGGTGCTTTGTTTGGTTCCTTTTTTGGTGTCATACTTCTCTTTTCTTTGTTGATATTTATGTCTTTATACTGATGCCTGGGCATTTGAGGAAGTGGCTACCTCTTCCAGGTTTTACATGTGTTCTTTGGTGGTGTGTGACATTTACTGGTTAATATCATATATTATTAATATTAAACTTATATATCATTGAATATTATATCATATATATCATATAACATTAATATTAAACTCTACACTGGAACTAATTTTCTGTCCTATGGTTAATTTCCAAATTGGGGGAAGTTTCCTGTGGGGATCAGAACTTGAATTCTGTGCCTGAGCTAGATTGCTGCTTTGCTGCTGTTTCTCAAACTGCGAAAGCTTTTTGTGTGGATTGGATTTTAATTGTTGGCCTTTCAGTCACTTCCATGTCTTGTGGGGTCATCACAGACACAACTGGACTATGTGGAAATTCAGGTCTGGGAATGAGTCTTTCCCACAAACTGCACACCTTAATGTTCTCTTACCCTGACTGGTCTCCATTGTGTGATGCTTAGTGGAAGGCAGATCAGCTGCGTATACTGTACCCTAATGCTCCCCTGGTGGGTCAGCCTCCCCCCAACCCCTGGCACTACAAATGTTTTCTGTGGGGCAGGCTTGCAGAAGTACCCCACAAACACTCACTGACCTCTGGGTGGTTCCTTCCTCCTGTTGGCTGCAGCCCCTGCTTTTATGTGTGTCCAGAGGAAGCTTGGTAGTGGCTTTGCTGGCCTGGGAGATAGAATGGTGCACTCTGACATACACTTTTCCTTGGAAACTCCAAGTAGCAGAGATTAAAATCTTTCTTTTTTTTTTTTTTTGAACATTAAGCCAGTGCTTTTTCTTTTTTTATATATGTCCATCATCCATCATGGGAAACAGCTTGGTTCAATGCAGCTGTTCTCAAACTTTCTGGTCCCAGGACCACTTTACACTCTTAAAAATTATCAAAAACCCAAGAGAACTTTGTTCATGTGGGTTATATCAATTGGTATTTATCATATTGGAAATTAAAACTGAAAAAAAAATTAAAGTATTGATTATAATATGCATTATAAATATAGTAATTATAAGCCCATTACATGTTAACAAAATAAAATATTCTTAATCAAACGTATCTACATTTCCCAGTGCAAAAAATAATTTAGTGAGGTAAGTGGCATTGCCTTACATATTTGCAGACATTGCTTTAATGTTTGGCTTAATACAAGACAGCTGTATTTTCATAATTGCTTCTGCATTCAATCTGTTGCAATAAATGGTTTGGTTGAAGTATGGGAAGAGAATATAGCTTCACACAGATACAAAGTTAGAAAGGGAGTGGTGTTTTATTAGCCTTTTCAGGTAATGATGAGTACTTTTCTTTGATGTTACACCAAAACTTGACAAGGGCTCGTTTCTAAAAAGTATGTCACAATGTGCAATATTAAATAATATCATTGAAACTTGTGTACTCTGTCACATTAAAATCCATTGGAATACTCACCATTTTAAATAATTTTTTTTACTCATGCATGATTTTGTTCAAATTGTTCCAGCTTTGACTTTTGGAAGTTCTTTCAGTTGGCCCCTGTACCCCTTTGATATCATACTTGTGTTTTTGTTTGTGCATTCGTTTGTTTTTAATGAACACTTCCTTACTTTTTGTCACTATAAGATGCTTTGGACTCACGTTCTATATTCTCTGCCCCAGCCCTAAAATCAGACATTTCTCTAGAGTCATGGTTCCTTTTATGGGAGAATGGTAATAGAAACCAAGATCTGTAGTCTAGCTATGCTCATTACTATTGGGGTGTCATTGCTTCTAGACTCTTTCAGTTGAAGAGCAAGGAAATATAGAGAGCACTAACATTAATCAAGCAAATGTATTTCAGGTATAACCTAACTTTTTAAAATTACATATAGAAATGTTAAGCTTCCAAAAGGCAGGAAACTTTTCCCCAGCTAAAGTCTCTGTTGTAGATAAAGAATTGTAACACAGCAAAATTGCTGGCTCAAGGACAGATGTCCTTGGTGCAGGTTAACCTTCTGATTGATATGTTAAGTTACTTGATTGTTATGTAAATATGCTAAAGAAATTGCTGTAGGGAAAAAAGTCTTTGCTAAAAACAAGCTTTTGTTGGTGGACTGACTTAACCTTTTACAAATTGCATTATGGAATGTCACTTTTTTATTTCACTGATGTTACCAGCTCCTATTGTTAAACTATACTTAGCCATAATTCCACCTATGTTCGTTTTCTGTAACTTTCTGGCCTGGAGAATGAATACTGAGAAAGAACCCCAGTCTGGTGTTAATCTTCCTAAGAGGAATGCCTCTCTCTTGAGGGTTCCTGGAAATTAACTCCTTTGGGGGTGAGAGGTGACAAGGAAATATATGTGTGTATACCAGTCCATATACCTGTAAATATTTCTGTATATATAATGGGTATGTATATTAAGCTAAACATGAGTTTACCCTGATGATTCCAACTCTAATCCATTATCACATGGATCATTTTAGCCACCCCTTCTTGCTTATCTGTAACTTCCTTCATGGACAGTGTGAAACCTAACTTCCACCATTCACCATCCATTAATGTGTGTGTGTGTGTGTGTGTGTGTGTGTGTGTGTATGATGTGTTTTGGGGATTTATCTCAAAGAAGAGAGTCTCTGGGTTTATAATCTGAACTTTTTCTCTGTTTGCTGTGCCTCCCCCCCTCAAGTGATCCTGATTTTTAAGAAATCTTCCTATACTTCTACCCTGGGAATTGCTCTTTTCCCTGGACTTTACACAAGTAACCCATGAAATTGAGGTGGAATGGAATGCCTATTTGCTAATAGCAATGGCTATCTGCTGATATCTCCTGATGACAGCTGAACCTGAGAGCTGCTCAGGTATTACCCTACATCATCTGACTGGTGCTGATTCTATTGTTTCCTATCCTGCAATGGTGCCAGGATCAGAAAAGGTCTTCCCCCCAAAATGTTGGTGGGACTGAAAAGTATAACCTGAAAGCCTACCTACAGCCATTCCTCTCTCTTTGATGAGTAGCTTTAGACTTAACCCTGCCTCATTCCTCAGAAAAGTAAAACAAACACTTATACTATCCCTGGGGATTCCTCACAGTTCTCATTTTGAATTCTGGGATCTCACAGACTCATTTCTCTCAACACATACACACTTCTGGATCATCTCCTAGGCCGAATTCAGGAGAAGGAGCCAGCATACTGTATACGTTCTTCATCATGTCAGGAAATGGAAGACCAACTTTAATTTTATTGTTATAAGTGGTTATTGGAAAAAAAAGAAAAGAAACCTCAGAAATGATTTCTGAGATAACCCTAGGTTACAGAGTCAGAACCAGTGACCTGTTTGTTTATTGTGTTTTTGGGGAGAAGTACTTCGAGTTGTGCTGTGGATGACTGGCTGATGCTTACACCATGAGATGCACTCTAATAACAACTCACTGTTCTTTGTCATCCCTAAAAAATATTGTATACACAAATTTGTAATTGTAAGACAGCAATTTTTTAAAAAATCTGCCCTTCTATTTTAAATTTCTCTAATGATTAAAATTGCTGCTAGGTAAAAGTTTTTAAGTTTATATTATATTTTAATAATGATTAAAAATCAACTCAATACATATTAATGAAAAAATGACTAAACACAAGTCTATCAATAGCAATATTTTATGTCAATGTAAATTCTCTTTCTACTCTTCCATAAATTGAAGTAGTTAAAAAAGTAATTCTAACTTTGAGGGCTCTGAGGACAAAAATTATAAACAGTAATTTTAAAGAAATTTCATACACATATACGCAAAAGTCTTCCCAAGCTTCGATTTATATGAAAAGTTTTAGACTATAACAACTGTATATATCTAAGTTTTAACCCTGGAAAACAGGCTGTGTAGAATTCTTCACTAGGTTTAGGAAACACCACTTTAATTAAGTTTGGGCATCTGCTATTATATATTATATATATTTGCAGTGTTCTTAAAGCTGCAAAATTCTAACACATTTGAGGCATATGGAACCAAAGATGTTCTTATGTTATCTTATTGACTGACTCAAGTAACAAATATAGTGAGAAATATGTCAATTTTTAATATTTGATTTGACATGTACCCATTTTAGTCTTGGCATTAAATTCCATTATAAAAAAATGTCTTTCCAATGCAACTCTTTATATAAACAACAACTTTTAAAAAATATCTAAAACCCAGCCAATGATCCACTTATTTCCAGAAATATTTGATGCAGCAAAATTCTGGTCTAGCTAATTCACTTGGCTTGTTCTCTTGTGCCATACAGTTTTGACATCCCGCTCTCAAAATTCTAGTTTCATTGCAAGAGACCAAATATTCCCATTTCCTTCATGCATCTAAATTGTGCAGTGCTTAACTATACAATTGAGCTAGCCATATAATGATTTCCTGAGGTGTTTCAGGAAGATACAAGATCTGCTTCTATTAAGATTTGAATTTGATCGTATGTCTTTAAAACAGACACATAGACAAGCATAAAATAAAAGTGAAATTAGGTACTTATAACACAAAGCAGGCCAGGCACATGACTAGATTACTTCCCTGGAAAGAAATGTTGACATAGAAAGTCCTAGATAACCACCATAATTATTTTTTGGATATTTGGCAACTTAGTTTTATGCCATTACTTTTATGTGTACTGGCTTCATTAAGAGTGACAATATTTAATGCCTTCTGACTATGCTTTGGATTACTTTATATTTTCATGAGGATTTCCACAGTTTGCTCAGAAATACAGTCTTGTTTCTCATTCCACAATCTATAGAACTTTAAATTTGTTTAATAAATAATTGATAGTGCTCCAAATCAGCCTTTGATTTATCTTCGCTTTGCTTAGGGAGTTTCAGAATCAAAATTCTGGAAGAGATTTTTTAATGTTTCCCTACTCCATTCCCCACCCCCCAACTTTCATAGAGGAATATTCAAAGCATTTCTGATACTTATACCAGATCCTAGACAGACAGTTCTTGTATACACCAGAGGAAATCCCCTGGCTTTGTTTCCTTTCATGAACCTCTCTTCCATTCTTCATGGTTCAGTTATAGCTCATTTATTTAGAAACATGGTGGTTGGTGGTTAGGTGACTCTTTAGTCATGTTGATTTTTTGGAGCAAGTACCTTTCTCATGATGTTGAGACTCTGGCAGAAGTATTTGTAAACATCTTGTGAGTGCCTTGAAATTGGCGACTTTGGCTTTTTACCTCTCTAGACCTTAGCAGACTACCTGCGTGTAGAAGAGTTTAATAAATGTTGATTATATGAACGAATGGATTTTCCTAACTGTATTGATGGCAACAAAGACGTTACTGCTGGCAGTCATGGAGAGATGATGAAATTATCATGCAGAATATCTCAGAGCTGGTCAGGAAGCAGGGACGGGTGCATGCCTCTCCTTGGTTTCACCAGCAATTTTAGACAAGAACCTTCCTGTCTGTTTCAATTTTTATGCTGACTCTCCCCTCCAAAATCACCATTCTAAATAGTTTAATGAGGCTTCTGGTCAAGATGACAGAATAGATAATACCCAGCATCACTCTCTCCCACAAATCAACCAATTTACAGCTATTAAAAAGGAAAAAAACAGCCAAACTGGTGCCCCTAGAGCTCAGTGGAAGAGGAGGAGAGACCTACAGAGTTCGTGAAGGCAGGAGAAGCCATGATGAAAAACAGAAAGGATAGCTCCCACCATCTCGAGCCACAGTCACTTCAAAGACTGGCCCTGGTGAGCGCACAGAGCAAGAGCTCGCAAAAGCTGCAGCTGTGCCCATCATACAAAGTTGCCTGGAGGTGGCAGGGGAGAAGAGGGCCTTGGTGGTCCCCAGGCCAGCAAGACCACTAGTAGGGTTCCCATGGACCCATATAGAAGTGAGAAGCCAGATCAGCTGAAAAAAAGAGCCACTCAGAGGCCAGTGAGTCATCACAAGGGGCCAGCACATGGCCTGTCCCATGGGAAGTGTTTGAAGTGTGGGCAGTAGGGGAGACGGACCCACTGGGGGAACACTGGGACACAGCATGGACAGCTGATCTGCCCTCCAATCAGCACAGGACCACTCAGTGGAGACTGGTCAGGAAAATTGAACTGTGTGGGGGGGTGCAGTTGGCTTAAAAGACTCAGTCTCAGATCAGAGTTTCCACACAACCCAGGTGTACTGGATCTCACAAGACCCAGAAGTGCTTACAAGGTCAACAATTAAAACCTGAGCTATACAAAAAGCCTTCCCCAGGGAATCAGCAGCAATGAGGCAATTTAGCTCAACCACAGGGCTCAAGTGCTGGTCTTCACAGGAAGTTCTCCCATTTTAGAAGTAACCAAAGGAAAACACATTAGTTCCAGCACAGAGTTTAAGTGGTGGGAACAGTGAATAATGCAACACAGAACCGAAAGAAAAAACAAAATAGCCAGAGATCATAGACAAAGTTTGTTATTAACTAGTAAAAGTCTAACACCACCAAAGAACACCTATAAAATGTAGAAGGACTAGAAGCCCTGTGGGCTCCAAAGCCATGGAGGTGGGAGGGTTGAAGACCTCAGCCACACCCCTCCCCCGACATCTGCAACCAGCCCAGCAACAACCAAGGTACTGCTCGAAGCTCCCTGGTCTCCCCTGCCGGAATGAGGGGAGTGCCTTGGGCCTTGATCACATCTCCCTCCCTCCTCCTCCTCCCACCCTACTTGCCTCCTCCTTTTCCTTTCCCCCTTCCCCGCAACTGCTCTGCAACAACATCTTAGAATGAAGCATGGAGCTGGGGGAGACTGAACCCAGCCACAAGTAGGCAAGGTGCTGCCACTGCCCTAGGGTCCCACCAGTGTCTTGAGGTATGGAGCCAGGGGAAGCCAAACCCAGCCACAACCAGGTGAAGAGCACACCAAAACCACCATTTCTACGTGGGTAACCCACCATAGCCACCACAATTCCCATGGCTGCCACAAAAGCAGCTAGTCTCTACAGCAGCAGTTACAGCCACCGTGCAGATGGCATGCCAGACTGTCAACTGCATTGACACAAGGAGAGGCACCAGAGGAGACCAAGAAAACAACAGAAAAGAAGAGGTCCTCTCTCTCCATAAAGCTCACTCCAGAGTAACAGAAGAAAGATCTGCTTTACAATAATAGGGGAGGACTTGATCACACCCGTCTCCGTACTAGACAGGTCATCTAGGCAACAAACCAACAGAAGAACAGTTAACCTATCAGATGGAGAGAACAAATCTATGATTATTAGAGTGGGAAGGGGAAGGGAAAAGGGGGAGGGAGAGAAGGAGAGGGAAGAGGAGAGATTGGATAAGGGGCATAAGAATAAGTACGATTTGTAACAATAAATATGCTAATAAAAAAAGAAAAAAATGAATGCATGCATGGCTCCGTAAGTAGGGTAACACCAAGAACAGAATGTTTGCGGAGGTTAACCTGGCTTGGAGAAACATCATAGATGGAAGGAAAGAGCTGGTGAGTGGAAATACCTGTTAAAAGGGACTATTTGGGTAAGACAAGTTAGGGTGAAAAGGCATGGACAAAGCTGGGGAAGATGGAGAGAATTAGAAAGGAGAGGAAACTGTATAGGAATCATTTCTGAAGATGACTAGGTAGGACTTAGTATAGGGGAAAAGAAGGAGTTACATTTGATTTGAGACCATGGTGGTGCCACTATCAAAGAAGAAAAAAATTGTTCCCAACGTTGTGTTTATTTTTATCATTTTTGGGTAGCCTCATGCTTCTAATAGAGGGATTTAAAAACCTATTCTTAATCGTACCTTTGATTTTTAGTCAAAGCTAAAATAGCACTTATTTTTTTTAACTGATTTTGTATTTTCATGGGGTACAAACCTGTGCCCAGGTTGTGATGGTCAGATCAATAGTATCAGGATGTCCATTACCACAAACTGAGATTGTTCCACTTTTTATCAGCACAGTTATAATTTCTGCATATATAGGTTAAAGCCAACTCCATTAATTTTATCTTATAAATATGTGCACCTTTCCCAAACACATTATGCCCATTGAGGGATTTAACCCTAATTCAGAATATGTCTGAATATTCCTATAGCAAAATAAATTGATTTGTTTGAATAATTGGTATGTGACTTATTCCTGCATTGTAGCATTTTCTGTTTTTTTCTCAATGTATATATAGAAAATGTCTTTTCTATTATAATCTTGAAAATACTGTGTTCATTGCAAATGCAGCAGTATGGAAGGGTTGTTTTAAAAAGTTCTAGAATGAAAGCTCTTGAATTCCTTTTATTTTTGCACCTGTACCCTAGCACTAGAGTGATCTGAACTGTCTGGCAGTGTTGGTAATGCCAGGGCAGTGTATGACTGGAGCTGACACCCGGATAAGCTGGCAGAATAGGAGAAACAAGCTTTTCGTGACAAAATTAAACCATGCTCCTGACCCCTAAGCACTTCTGTACTCTGTGGCTGGATGGGCTTGTAAATTGTACTGGAAGAGTGACTAGATTTCAGTTATGCTAATACAAACCATAGGTTTAACCTGGTCATGTTTATGTCTACTGCCTACCATGGGGTTAGGGGATGGGCTTGTGGTGGTAGTTTCTTTAGTTAACTTCCATCTATTGAGTGATTAGTACTTACCAGACACTGTGCTAAGTACCTTACATGCATTATTTTATGTGATCTTCACAGGTACTGTAATTATATCATTTATAAAGGCTAAGTGAGTTAAAATAACGTTTTGAAGGTGACATAGCTAGAGAGGGACAAATCTGGGATTCAAATTCAATTCAGCTTGACTTTGAAGTCCCTTTTAGTTTCTACACAAGACGTCTCTCCAGGTGTTTATTAACATGGCTAGGATTATGGAAATCTAGTTTAAGAGACTGTAGGTAGAGAAGTGAGATCCAATCAATAGAGAATGCAGTTATCAAACCAGGAACCACTAAGTGTTCTTCAGGGTTCAGTCTTAGGTTGCTCTCTTACTTTTGCCCTTTCCCTTAGCAATCTTATCTAGTTCCTGGGGTTCAGTTACCATATATGTATCCCTGAATCTTAAATTGTAAATCTAATCCAGACCTCTCCTTAAAGTTATATACCCAAATAGTCAACTGCTTCTCTATTAGCCTCCTCTGCATCTCCATATACATTGTTATTGTCAACTCTTGCCTATCTTTCAGATCCCAGCTTAATTATTACAATCTCAGGAAAGCCTTTCCTGGCACATTTCCACCATCCCCCTATCCCTGGCCTAGGTCAGACTCCTCTGTGATATATCTTCATGTGCTTTTATTTCTTTTCTTCAAAGCACTCATGTAAGTTTGGTGATTGTTTTGTCTGTTTCCCGTACTAGGTAGTAGACTCCTCGACAGTGACTTTCCCTATTTTGCCCATCATTAGATCCTCAGTGTCTTTCATAATGCCTTATTAGTAGGTACTCAGTTAATACTTATTTAATAAATGGACAGAGGAATGGATGAGTAGATGAATATAAGCAGAAAATATTCAGAAAAATAAGAATAGACTTGTCAAGCCAAGATCATTCCCTTCTTTGTTTCCTCTCTCTCCTCTCTACTTAAAGACAAGATATATTAATGAGTGGCATTTGGGGAGATGATTTGCAAAAGACACCATAGTGTTGGATTTTCACATTAGACTATGCAAACTTTGCTAATCATGAGGTGGAATGCCATAGTGTTTCTTAGAGGCTTTGGTATAAGTCTTAGGGCACTTGGTATAAGGACTAGAAGCTATGGCTTTAAGTGGGATTGAAATAATAGAAAAAATAATAGTGATGATGATCATGGTGATGATTATGGTAATATAATAATAATTATGGTGATTGTGATTTACAAAAGAAGAAAGTGAAGCTCAGAGACATTAAGTGACTTGCCATATGGTCATACAGCAACAATCAGTGGTGTGCTGGAGCCAGCTTGAACTACCTTATGAGAGCCAATTAAATTTTCAAGAATTTTGAGAGATGGTTGATGTCATGTTAGGAACTAGAAATCAGCACAGTGGGTGTATTTACACCATGGAAATTAGCAAATTCTGCAGATCAGGGCTCCTTCCTCTCCCTGCCCGTTTACCAGCACAATGCTGACTATATCTATTTAATTTAATCACTGTGCTTTACTATCTCATTTGTTCTATTTTTATATTTCTAAAGATTTTTCTGACTGAAGCCAACTATCAAAAAGATCGTTAAATGGCAAGGGGAATGAGATATCAGTAGATGATACTTTTTTTTTACTATCTCTTCTCATATCCAGGACCAACTATCTAATTATTTTTTATCTTGCAAGCTCAAATTTATCATAAATGAAATTAATGAATATTGGGTGGGAGTAGCTGCATCTCTCAGAAGATTCTTCTACCATCTAAGTTTGTGGATGAACAGAAGTGTGTGTGTGTGTGTGTGTGTGTGTGTGTGTGTGTGTACTTGTACACATATACTGCCAGGTAGGGAAAGGACAGTATTTGATAAATATTCCCATGCAAGTAATTTATATTTTCTCTTTCTTGTTTCTCCTTCTCTCCTATCTGTACATCTGGTTTTTCCATTGCTTTTCTTTCTCCCTTCTCTTACACAATGTTAATTTAAGGCCACATGAAGGACCTGAACAAATATCACTGGTATTGAGACTGTTCTCTTTGTTCATGTACATTCTGTTCTAGCCAACTTCATGACCAGTATTAGCTTCTGGTGCTATGGCACACAATCTACAGCGTTTATTGATTAAAGAATATGGGCCAATAAAATATTTTAAAAGGGGAATGTTGGTATTTTGCCACTGATACAAAAGGAATTCCATATGAAATAACTCAGCAAGCCATAGAGATTAATTTGTGGTAGAGTGATTATTAAATTAATTAGAAATGCTACTTCTTAAAAAGTCATTTCCTTTATACCGCTGAAACATATGGAATAATTTGGATCAGTTGTTCCACATCTGAAAGAGGCTGATTTTAATATGTGGGAAGAAGACCTATCAACTTATAATTCATATAACACAGTAGTCCCTCAACAAAATTTTTATTATACGTGGATATAGTAGCAGAAAGAAGAACCTAACATTTATTGAGTACTACTATGTGCCATGCACTGGGCTGGGTGTTTTCATTTAATCCTCACAACTGTATGACATAGGTGTTTACTTAATCTCTCATTTTAAAGATGAATAAACTGAGTCTCAGAGAGGGAGAAATTTACTGAGATAGTAAATGTAGATACGACTTGAACTTGGGCAGTCTGCCTCTGGAACCCTGCTTCTTTACTACTACATTCTCCCACCTCCCATTTCTGTGGTTCATTACTTTCTTTCTTTCTTTTTTTTTTAAAATTCTTTCTATTTACCTTTTTTATTTTATTTATTCATTTTTTGTGCAGCTGGCTGGTACAGGAATCTGAACCCTTGACCTTGGTGTTTTAACACCACACTCTAACCAACTAAGCTAACCGGCCAGCCTCCTGTGGTTCATTTCTTTTAAAGGCTTAAGCCTTTTATTTATATCATTTCATTTATTCTCATTCTCTCTATTGGGAAGTTTCTCCATTCCCATTTTATGCACAGGGAAAATTTGCCAAAAGTTTGTTAAATGAATTGCCTCCATGGTTAATTGGTAATATGCCTGACACACCCTTCCGCTGCTGCTGCATTCTAGAAGGCAGACTTTGAATTCCTTTAAGAATTTAAGATGCATCTATATCTGTGGCTTAAGAGAGGTAGTCTTGGTACCTTCTAATCATGTCATATCTGTTGTCATTTTTTATATTGCACGTGGCACCACAATCTCTTACTTGATGCTACTTTGTGAATGAAAGTATTCTTGTCTACACATTGTTATCAGACACCTTGTTTCTGTTTAGTGTCAATTTCAGAAAAATATGGTATTCCCTAGTTGTCCACAAAGAAAAGTGTTTCATCCCTTATTCTTTTGAAAATTCATATAACTATATATATTTTCAATTACTTTTATCTCTCCTATAGAGTGGTCCTGTGGACTTTAGGAAGTGCAGGGCCTTTCCCTCCTAGGTAATTGATGTTTTTCATTAAAATTATTTGAGAGTGCTATCTTTTTGTGCATCTGTCCTGCTGAAATTTCCTTAATCTCTTTTCCCCTCTACTCTCTCATCTTGGCAGATGTACAGAGGCATTACATAAATGCTTATCTGAAATATTTTTACTCTGTGTGTGTATGTGTGACATCTGTCAATGAGCCATTCATTGATGATTGGTTAGTCAACCTATGTTACTATCATGCTGCAATAAGCAAGAAATTATCCCTCTTTTTAAACTACTTAAAGCCACATGGAAAAAGCCTTTCTACAATCGAAAATAGTTTTCTGAAGTATATGCTTTTCAACTACTGTGGTTTTTGGATTTTGTTTTAGTTTTTTTTTTTTTTTTTTGGAAGAGGAAGGAAATATCTGGTAGTGGCCCAACTTTAGATTGGCTCCAATCTTAATTGTACAGTCTCAAATTTTCCCTGAATCTTGGTGTATTTTTCATTGCATCAAAGTAATGGAAAAATATATTGTGTCATCAGGAACATAATGCCAGTGCTAGGATACCATGTGATGAGGTTTGGAGCACATTACCCAGCAGAATGCACCTTGTCATTTGAGAGAATAGCAGAAGCAGGAGGATCACTCTCACCTTCATCTCACCGCTTCTCCCCCAAAGCAGGCCATGAAACCTAGCTGACTGTCCCCTGAAGCAGGTCATAAGACACTTATTCTAGAGGTACCCTTCCTGTACCTGGGGAAAAAGAATGCTCTAGTCTCTGAGGACACAGGGACACTAGGAGGAATCTGAACAAACAGATTTTGCTGGGTCCCCCCAGGTTATTATCATTGGATCATACCCCCTTTGTCCAATCATACTTCGGCATGACTGTCCACTCTTAACAAACCTAACCATGAGTATGCACAGTTTTCCCTTTTTCTTTGGGTCTTCATTTCTGAGTGCTCCCATGTCACATAAACTTATGTAAACTTAAATTTGTATGTTTTTCTATTGTTTATCTGCCCTTTTTATGTAGGTGGCACAAACCCTGCTATAGGTGAGGAAAAGATACTCCATTTTTTCCCCATGCATGAAAATTGTATTTTCTGCTTTCCACAATTCCCTAATTTATTCATTCACTCATTTATTCATTCATTAGATGTTTATTCAGTATTTATTATGGGCAAGGGCCTGTATAGGCCCTGAGGAAAATGCAAAAATGCATAATACAAAAATCAAACAATCCATATTTTAAAAAAAGACAAGAATGTATTGCGACACCATTGATTCTATATTATGAATAAGTTTATATTCTTGGACTTATCAAATCATAATTGTCAAACTTACAGCAAGAGTCTTTTCCTTATCCTATCTGTTGCTTATATTTTCTGCACACGAGAAATAAAATAATTGGCAGGAACAAGTTTCTGGCGTAGGCACTTTGTAATTGCACAGCACAATTAAACCAACAGGGCACATAACTGACTATATTGTGGATGTTCATTGAAGGTACTAATATGTGCTTCTATATTTTATGTTGTCCACATATGGTGCTAGAAAGTATGCTATTTCTTATTATATTTGTTCATTTTCTCTTCTTGCTCTAGGTCCTAGTGTTTGAGCAGATAATTAATCCTCCCACTGTTGAAGTCTTCAACACCATCTTTATATTATGAAAATCATCTGCTGCTGCTGCAGGTGCAGCCATACCCAACAAACTTAGCCCCTTCCTCCTTGTTGGTGGAGCCCTTGTTTTATTTTAGTGTTCTCTTTCCTATACATTCAGAAAAAGTGATGCCTTTCTCAGCCCCAAGAGGGTGACTCATGACAAGTCCTAACTGATCATGCTCATTCTATCCATCCCTCACCCTCCACCCCCACTGGTGGGGGATTGGTCTAGGTATGTGCATGGGGCAGATGTACCATCACAAACATTGAGTGAATCTTATTTCAAAGGCGCCAAAATGTTAAGCATTGGACAAGAAACATCACTGTTCTCTCAGGAGATTATTATTTAATTGATAGGTGAGACATGCTTACATGAAGACATAATAAAATATAAGATATTAATAATGCTAAATGCCAAATAAGCTATATAAACAATAACTTCAATTGAAATCCAAGGGAAGGAGAGACTATTAATCTCTATGTTATAGGACCCCTGTGAAGACATGTCCTTGATGATGGAAATGATTACTTTTTATCCGTATTGACAGAATGAAATTTATAGGCTCCAAATTACTGCAAGCAAGGAATAATCATTATGGAATAAATAGTCTCAGAATTTTTGAGGAGACTTGAGACCATAAATCACTATTCCCTACCAGCAAAAACTGAAGAGTGTCCATAGAGGCACTTACAGCAATTGTCAAAAAAGTGACCTGGACAATAAATACATTTTTTCCATGATGTAAAGAAACCATCTTTCTATCATCTAATTTTCCATTTAAAGAAAATGCACACTTATTAAGGAAAATTAGAAAAGGAAAATTGAAAGACAGAGAAAGTTTATCTTTCATATTCCCAATCTTATGGCCATCATTTTACTTTTAGCATTTTGATATCTATTCTTCTAGTTTATGTGTATGTCTCTTTATTTTTCTTTAGAATATATTTTGGTTAGCCAATATGTAGATTTTTAAACCATACTTTTATTAGTAAGCTAACTGTCCAGTACTATTTTGTAATAAGCAAGTCTCATTACCTCATCCCTTGGATCATCTTTGAACATCTGACCCTCTCCTAAACATCCAAGGAAGACATTGCAGTAGAGATGAGAACAAGGCCACCTAATGAGATTTTAAAAGAGTAGAATATGACATCTGGCTACCAGAGAGAGTTTTAGCACATAAAAATATCCTAAAGGAAATGAACATTAGAGTTAGGTTCTTTAAAATACAAAATGCTGAAAACACCAGTAATAGAATTTAGTATTGAACCAACCTAAATGGCTTTCTTGTTGTGTACATTAGGTTGGTTGTCCTCACCAAAGAAGGGGTTTTCCTTTTACTTAAACACACACACAAATATACTTAGTCATCCCTCTCTCAAGGAGTGCTTGCTCTCTCAGCAGTAGAAGGGTATGATAAGTATGGGAAACATTTGTCAGGTAATTAAAACTGCCTGTGGGAGGAACTTCACAGCTAACTGGCTTTTAAATTTTTTTCAAATTGAAAAAAAACTTGTTAGGGTAAACTAAATAAAAACGGGCTCAAAACAGTGTTAAAGGAGCATTCAAAACACTTAAAAGTCAGGAAGTTTCAAAACATAGTGTGAACTTGACTGTTTCCTTATCTTAGAGTTTTAGCTGCTTAGAGAAGTATTTTGCAGTATTCCCTTCTCCCTTTGGCAGCACATATACTAAAATTGGAACAATACAGAGAAGATTAGCATGGCCCCTGCTCAAGGGTGACACACAAATTTGCAAAGTGTTCCATAAAAAGAAAGAAAGAAAGAAAGAAAGAAAGAAAGAGAGAGAGAGAGAGAGAGAGAGAGAGAGAGAGAGAGAGAGAGAAAGAAAGAAAGAAAGAAAGAAAGAAAGAAAGAAAGAAAGAAAGAAAGAAAGAAAGAAAGAATTTGTAAGCTGCTGTGTATGCTGAATAAGCTGAAAATTCAGTTGCTTGAAATGATCTACACACGCAACATAATTACAAAGCCAAAATGTTGTTTCTGTAGAACCATGTGTGAAAAATCGGAGTATACGTAATCACACATGATGCTTTTGTTTTATTTCCAAGAAATTCATTCTGGATTTTTCATTCACTTTTTTTCACTTTAGTATTTCATCTAGAGATGGGTAATTCATTCTGATCATTCTTACCTAAATTTTTTGTTTAGTGACTTTTGGGTTCGTATTCCAAAAGAAGAATATTAAGAGCCTGCGTGTGATAGGCTTTGTGTTAATAGGCTTTCGCACTCTGTCCTTTTGTCACATTTCAAACAGGCATTTGTCAGATAAAATATATAATTTAGTTTGGGGAAACTGGTCACTCCTTTAATTGCAAAGTTTGGGAATTTGACTTGATTTTAAGATGCTAAGGATTTTAGTAATATCCTGAAATAAAATACCTTAAGATTTCAGGAATACACAGATGAGATAGAAATCCTTCACTGTGGAAACTGCAGAAAGATTTTATTGTTTAAAACCACTGGTATGAGTAGAGTGTTCTTAGTACAGGGAAAAGGCAGTTATGTTCTCTTTAAATCATCTGAAAGAGGGTAAGCAATTTGAAGTAGTGTCTTTTTCACACTGTAATGTTTGTTTTGCATGTGGTCACTTCCTATAAAAACGTTCACGCTTGGAACTTTGTGCAAATGCTATCTTCTCCACACTAATCTTTGTTGCTTCTTTGCCTGAACTGCAAAACTAGGCATAACACTGAGCACTCTCGGGGTATCTTTAAATCAGTGTCCTGGCTTTTTCCTTTACAAACACATCGTTAAATAACATTCAAATACCTGACTGTGTCTGCAGGCTTGGAAGATTAAAGATCTTTTCTAAAACTCTGTGAAATACAGGGAGTCAATTTGTGATGGAAAAAATAATGGATGAAGTTAGGACAATCAAACCCAAGAAAATTCCTTTAAATAAGATGTATTGAGCGAATGAAAAGTGCTTTGGCTGTGCTTTGAATCAAATACTTGGTGTTCTGACTTTAGAGTGAAAACCTCAGTCTATTTCATTACCCAGTCGACTCTCCAAAAGCCTGCTCATTGCTCAATCACCTAAAAGTGGCAGCCAGACCTGGGTTTGAATCCAGATTGTGCAATAAACTGGCTGGGTGATTTGGGACAAGTCACTTAATCTCCTTCGGCTTTTCTTTCCTTATCTATAAAGCAAAGATACTTGCATGTACTTCATGAGGTTTATTAAATTAAATAGAAAAACAAAGAGCTAGTAAAGTGCCTTAAATATAGTGGGTGTGCCATAAATGTTTTTCTCATTTATATTATCTCTACGGATTAACGTAATTTTTAAGTTTTCCATACAATAATCAGAATATTAACAAAAAGTAGAAGAAAGCATTGGTTTACCAGAAGAGTAATACAGATCAAATGGTAAAAGGTTTCTAAATGTCACCTATTGATAGCTCAGTATATCATAAATTTGAACACATAATCTAGATTTGGAGATGTTATATATATGTATGTGTTTGCATGTGTATGTGTGTGCCATATTATAAAAGAGCTACCTCTTTATAGTTCACTTTGAAATAACCTTTGGTCATTTTCTCTTGGAATGCGTAAGGGGAACTTTTTGTATTACAATATTTTTGCTGAGATTTTAAAACATTTTTAGTAGAAAAATATTATTATGGGCCGGCCCGGTGGCGCACTGGATAGTGCGCCGCTTGGGAAGCGCAGCGGCGCTCCCGTCCGAGGGTTCGGAT
>NW_007727685.1:65865-99934 GCF_000696425.1 Galeopterus variegatus
CCGGTTCCCGCTCACTGGCTGAGCGAGGCGCGGGAGCAACACCGAGGGTTGCGATCCCGTTGCCGGTCCCCGGTCCGGTACGGGGGCAACACTGAGGGTTGTGATCCGTTGCCGGACACGGAAAAAGACAAAAGACAAAAAAAAAAAAAGAAAAAAAAAGAAAAATATTATTATAAAGATTATTGTAATGAAATTTTGCTTCAGAGCCCCTTGCATTGGAATAATTTCAATCTGTGGGTTGGTTTTATATAATGATATTGTGTGTGTTATATCATATGACTATACTGAGAAGGTATACCCTAAGCCTAAACTACCACCAGTGAGGGTTTTTTTTTTAAGTGGGAATAAAAAGTAAGTTAAAAGAAAAGTCATGTTAATTGAAGTATAATTCACATACGGTAAAGTTCATCCTTTTTAGCATATAGTTCTCTGAGTTTTGACAACTGCTTAATTACCACCCAAATTAAGATACAGAGCACTCCATTGCCTCCCTAAATTTCCTCATATCTCTATGTAGACAACTGCTCCTTCTCCACCAACCTCTGGCAACCACTGATCTGTTTTCTACCTTATAGTTTTGCCTTTTCTGGTGTGACATATAAAGGGAATCTTAACATATGTCACCATTTGAGTATAGCTTCTTTCACTTAGCATAATGCTTCAAGATCCATCCATATTATTTTCCTTCCTTCTTATTGTTGAGTAGTATTTCCTTTTATGGATATACCACAGTTAGTTTATCTGGTCATGGAGTTGAAGGACCATCAGTGTGTTTTTAATTCAGTAGATAACTTTGTGATGACTAGAGAGAAGAAGGATTATGACATTTTATCTTTTCTTTAAGAGTAACTATTGTGGTAATTAAGAGTAATATTTGAACATTTTACAATTTCAAATACTGAGAATCTTTCTTCTAAGCATTGAATTTAAGAGACCCTTGATTTAAGAAAAATGTAATTTTTGGAAAACATTTTAGAATGAACTATGTATTTTAAATTAGGCTTTCCCTAGTATTTCTTGGTATTTGAGAACCTATTCTTCCCTTAGTATATTTCTGAACAAGTATGTCACATGATTTGGAACATTCATAAGGCACAGATATTATTGCTTCAGTTAGTGTAAATGAAGAAGTGTAAAAGCAAAGGCAAGAAGCCCACCAGACACACAAAGCCACTCTGTTTCCTTGACAACTTCCAGGGTTCTGTACATGACCACAGTCTACTGAACTTCTGAAGCTAATGCCTAAATCCAAAACTATTCTGCCTTGCTCCCTTTTTATTATTATCTGGAAGCACACAGTTTGATGAAATTGATTCTTTGTATAAAATCTTTAGGAAGTCTTGCAAGTAGAATATCCATAGGTTGATTTGGAGTTGTTAAAAACTCTGTAATGTGATCCCTTTAAATATATCTATATATTATATGTTTCCAACCCAGAGTCTATTTAATTGCTAAAGTAGCTGTAGCCTTCTTTTTCAGGGGGTTTAGAAGAGTTCCTGAAGATGGATCAATTGTATTTTTTTATGGATTTGGCTTGGGGCAGAGAAAATCTATTCTTTCAAATAGGTCTTTTGACATGCTTATTGAAGTTGAATCCAATGTAGCTTAAAAGCCTCAAAAGTGGAAGCACAATTTTATTTTCTGTGGGGGGTACTGCTCTTCTTTCCCCACACACTCCTAAATAAGTAGCTAATTGTTAAAAGGAACAGACTAAAGTGGTTAAAAAAAAAAAAAAGGTTTCAGTCTGCAAGACACTTCAAAACCAATTTTGAATTCCCTTCCTTCAAGGTGTGAAAAGTATGTCTGACAGCAACAGAATGTAGACTTTGAACTTTTTCTTTAAAATGAACTGAGGAAAAGTGCAAGATTGGGACACTGAATTATCACAGAGGGCCTTCACTGTTTAAGATAGTTGATCAGTCTGTTTGGAGAGAGATTATGCTTTTGCATTTTCATTTCTTTCTAGGAGAAGTATTTTTGGGTTTTTTTCCCCAGTTTAATTACTCCCCAGGGCTCAACTCCTGATTTGGCTTTTTCTGGGGTTGGCCACCTTTCATTAGCCTGTGTACTTTCAGACCGGCTTACCCAATTTAAAACTCTTGGTCCCAGAGCCCAGACATCAAATTATCAGATAGTTTATTTTCCTTTCTGTGTACTCTTCTAAATTCAAATTTAAAAAAGGAAAAGCAAACCTAGTCCAAAGAATTTGACATTTTCTGTTCTTTATTTTCTTCTCTTTGTAAAACAGTCCAGGCTTCAGCTGACTCCAGAAATGGAACAAAAATCTTGTACAGGACCAGGGAACTGGGGAACAAGGGCTTCTCATCCTTTTAGAGGAAACACAGTAACCAAGAGAATTAGAAACCACATGTTTACTGCACAATTCAAACAAGATGTTTCCAGACAGCCCCTCCCCCACATAATTTAATTGGTTTTCATTTTGTCACTTTTTGCTGTAACTGAACCAAGTTCTTTGACTGCCGATAGTAAAACATAGTATGAAGAAGTAATTTTGAAGCTGTTTACATAAAGACATACTGAAGCTATATTCTAGAATCCTTTTTCTAATATTTTCAGTCAGCTTGCTGATAGTGTAGTGTAATTCCCAATGTTGTTCTCCAAATATTTTAGAAGTTTAAATTATAGAAGCTACACACCAAAGTGCTCTTCCTATCTGCATTGTCTAATAATCACTCTGCATATTTGAAAAATGGGAAAATCACTTTATAACATGTCAATGACTTGTAAACATAAAAAAGAGTTCTGAGAGTTTAGTTGCTTTCTAAAAAGAAGGATGAAATTTAAGAAAGAGTAATGTACGTGAGATCCATTTAATGCACTAAGACTTTCCTACTCCTCTAAGACGAGTTTTAGTTTATCATCTAGAAAATGAGGATGACGCTTACCTCATAGGAATGTGGTGAGGATGAATTAATGACATCTGCCAAGTGCTTTTCCATTTGGAGGATAAAATTGTCTCCTGATTTGTACTATTATATAGTGGGCTTTTCTCACAGTTTGAAGGGTTATGGGATCTCGATGCCATAGGAATATGTAGACTGGAGTGGGGAAGAGAGAAATGGGCTGAGACTAGCCCTTATAGGACCTTTGCTTGCTATTCAGGAACACCTGAAAAACTGGAGAAGCTGAAGTGTGTCGGTATATAGCGACAACAGCTGCCACCCTAACATGCTGCATCTCAACCAAAATATAAAACAACTCTGACTCATGTGAAATATTTACTTCCTTTTGAGGCTTTATGGTTCCTATGCCTTTGAGACGACTTTGGCTCCAGGGGCTGGTTTTCATCCTTGTGGGTACAGAAACACATTTAATTCTTGTCACTAAGGGGTGTTCTGGTTCCAGTGAATGAATACACTCTTAAACACACACACACACACACACACACACACACACACACACACACACACACACGAGACTAAATGTAAATCAGAAACTTGGTTAATTAGTTTACTATGAGAGTGGCCCCTAGGCTGATAAATGGGACCAGCTGTCTGCTAGGCACCCCACTTGGTAATGTAATCCACCACTTGGAAGCTTCATGAACAGAGAATCCCAGCAAAGGCAAAGAGAAATTGGGTTTCTAGGATGATTTCATCAAGCTCTGGGGTCCTAAAGACTCCCTGTTCTTTACTCTTGGTACATTTCTGTCAAAACCACTAAAATTGCTGCCTAGAACAGATCACTGTCTCCTGATTATGCTGTAGAAACACTGAGAAATTCTTATTATCTTATTCTATATATTTTTTTTCTGGATTACATGTTGATGCTACAACTTTTAATTTCCATGTTTCTAACTCTTTTATGCTTTGGCAATATATAATTTTAAGAAATCATTTTATGTTGTGTGTTTCATCTCCTTATTGTCTTAGGAAAAGCTTGTTATAGTGACCTAACTCTATCCCTAGCCTTGAGACTCTCAGACTTTTTCTGATCTAGACTCACAGAGTGTTGGAGTTGAACAAAATCTTAATGATCGTTTAATCCAACCCCTCATTTTGTAAATGGGAAAACTGTGGTCCAGAAAACAAAGTGACTTTTGCCTAAGGTCAAAAAGTGAGTAAGTGGGAGAAACAGGACTGTAATTGACTCTTAGTTTAGAGCTTTAAACATAACATACTTTGTCTATTTTACATGCCATGTTATTTCACCTTTTTCCTAATTTCCGACATTCCACCCAAGATCCAACTTAGTTTTGCATCTACTGAAATATTTTTCTACTTTGTATATTTTTTTAAAAGTTTTTTTAAAGGTTTTTTTTTTTCTCATCAAAAAGTATGTTGCTTGATTCAGAACATCATTTCTAACTGGAGAGTGGCCTGTTCTTCCAAGTTGTATATTCCCAACAGGAATGCTAGTAAGTAAACTGGCCTTTAGAAGAGCTCTGGTTTATTTTTTCATGGCTATATTTTGCCCCCACATTGATCATAGGTAGTGCTGGCCACACAGTAGACTCTCCATAAATATTTCTTGATCGATTCGCTGGTTAAACCTTGACTAAGAAGGGTGAATAAAGCTAATTGGATTGAAATTAGTCCTAGGTGCTTTAGCACAGAGATGAGATTTGATATTCCCTTATTCTACAATCATCCCTTTTTTGAATTTTTTAATTGACACATAATAATTGCACACATTTGGGGGGTACAGAGTATTATTTCAATACATGTATACAATGTGTACACAATGTGTAATGATCAAATCAGGGTAATTAGCATATCCATCTTCTCAAACATCTATCAGTTCTTTGTGCTGGAAGCATTAAAAATCCTCTCTTCTAGCTATTTGGAAATACAGAATAATTTATAGTTAATTATAGCCACCTGCCATCACATCTTAATTGAAAAGTACCACAAACTACTATTTTGGGTATCCAGGCTTCCTCATCTTTGTGTCATGACCAGCCAACTTTCCTGAAAGATATCCTTCATGATTCTTTTTCAAACTTTACCCTTTGCATCCCAACAAGTCCTGACATTTTAACCTCCATAATGTGGTAAATCTGTTTACTTTTTACCACTTCCACTGCTACAACCCTAGTCTAAGCTACCATCATCTCTCACCTGGACAACTCGATAAGCTTATTAACTGGTCTTGTTTCCACTCTTATTTCCCTCTAATCTGTAATCTAAACTGCAGCAGGAATGATCTTTAAGAAAATAGGTAAGATCATATCCCCGCCACAATCTATACCCCTAGAATAAAAATTTTTAACTACTTTCTAATACTCCTAGAATAAAGATTGCCTCTATTACCATGCCATTCCCATTTGCTTCCACTCTCACTCTTGCTTCCCATTTTCCAGCAATAGTGATCTCCTTTCAGTTCCTAGAACAAACCACACTCTATCCCATAGTTGGGCATTTGCCCACTCTGTTCTTGCTTCCTAGATGGTCCTTTTGGGAGATTCAAGGAGGCTTCATAAAGTCAGCATTGGAGTTGGAATTTAACAGATATAGGTAGGATTCCCACAGAAAGAGATGATTCATTTCAAGATTACTGTGTGTAAATACATTTCTAAGTGATCTGGGAGAGGTATTCGAAGCATTAATTTGAATCCAGAAGGAGTTCATATTATTGTCCACTCTGATCGATCATTTCAAGGTATCCTTTCCTCTTAATAAATGTTCTTTCTTGAATACTGAATCTCATCTGCTGCACCAATACTTTGCTGTCACCATTATGTAGTCATATCCAAATTATTAATACAAATGATTGAGACTGCTAGTTAACAATAATTGCAAATTTGTTTATTTTCAACAGCTTCACAATAGCATCTAGCCAATTAAACAATAGACCTAATATAGTATAAAATATGCCATACCTATAGAAGTGATCATATTCTAATTGTTGTTAACCTGGGGAAGTTATACCTCTGAATAAAGTGACACTCTCAGAGAAACATTTCTTCATTAAGGCTACCTGGGCCCTGTTTAGTGTACTGCAATAGTAATTTACAGAGTGGTACCTTATCAGTCTCGGAAATTTAAAACAACTTCCAAAGTGCCTGAAATACTCATTTTGTTTTCATCACCTCGAATACAAGCAAAACAATCCAGAGCCACATGATTGATTGGATTATATATGTTTTGGGCAACACATTTGACATCCAATTAGTTTTTTTCTTAGGTTAACAATAAAATTGGTTTGTATTTTGAAGTCACACCAATTAACAGAAAACAGTTAAGGGGTGTGTGTGCATGTGTGTGTGTATGTGCATGTGTGTGTGTTAGGGTGGAGGTGGATAGGTTGGAAGAACAGGCAGAAAGCTATCCTAGAGTTTCAGACCTTCTGTATATAATCCGGTGTTTGAATAATCCACATTTAAAACTGACTATGTTAAGTAAAATCCTGGTTTCATGCAATGGGTTCGGACTGAAGCCATCCATAAGAGAGAGATTTTCTATCAAAAGGGAAGGGTTTTTTTATTTAATGTACATAAATATTGTAAAAGCTGCATAGAAATTTTAGGGTCATTAAATTTCCACCAAGAAATCAATGGAGACCACTCAGAACTCCCCACTTCCACATCACTCACCTACAACCATCACCCGCACCAATACGACCGTCACCTTCTGTTGTGATTACAGGGCAGAGGAAGGCAGAGGAAGAGGATGAAAGAGCGATCAAGAAGATGATGTAGTTAGGTTTCTTGGTGACAAAGACACAATTGAGTAGATGAACCTGAGTCCTCCTTAAGACCAGTCCAAGCAGGGCAGAAGCTGCTGGATGGGAAGACATGCTCTCACAATCCTCATGGGGGCAGGAACACAATTCTTATACTCTTCCTGCCACAGAACACTGTAGGTGTGTAATAGAATTGCAGTTGCTCAGTAAATAGAGTAGTAGGATATGTACCCATAACCCTCCTTGCCAAGATCATCACAGAGAACCAGGAATTTAACAGAAAAGCTCTGAGAAGCCCAGAATGAGATTACGAATCCCTGCAATTAACACTCAGCCACTTCTCTCATAGGTCTGGATTGCTGAAGTTCCATTTTACTTTTTAAACAACTGAATGTATTGACCAATTGATAGGTTAATTCACCATTCTTTCATTTTATACACACGTGTGCATGCACACTCTGCCATGTTCCAGGCAATCTGATGTTCTAGGGATACAGGAAGGAATATGATGTCGTCTCTGTTCTTAAGGGGCTCTTAGTCCAGTGGGATATGGACCAGTAAATAGAAGATGACAATACAGGGGACAAAGGTGAGCTCTGTTTCTCTGATGGGAGCAATGAGGCAGAGAACTCTGCGATTGCCTGTGAAGGAACCATCAAGGGCAGTGGACACACAACCAGTGAGAATATGAACTCTGCCTTGCCTGAATACTGTAGGAAAATTACAGAAAAATGATGATGGATCATTTTTACTTGATTTACATAGAGAAAAATAGGAAAGAAGCAATGAACTCTTTGGGGTTATACCCGAGCTGTTGCTGACAGAAAAGAAAATTGAGAGTCCAGAAGCCTGGGTTGGAAAGTATGATCATGCTTCTAAGAAGAGATGGGGGTCTGCACCCACATAAGGTGTCCAGCTGCCTACCCAGCTCTGGGGAGACAGTCCTGTGGTCAGCAGAGGGTTTGCACTGGGACCTTTTGGAAGTGTGTTCCTCTTTAGTCCCAAATTACTTGGAAGTTTTTGGCTGTTTAGACCCTTTAAAAAAAATTTAAAAGGTGATCTCCATGACAAAATGGTGCCTGTGTTTTTGAAAACGCAGCAAGCCATCAAGATGATTTAGCAGATTCAGAAGAACCTGATAAATTCCTCATGGCAAGTATCAAGGGAGAGGTACCTTTGAGTTTCCAGCCTTATGTTACAGATGCTCTGAATGGTGAGCTTCCAAAGAAACTTTTGGAGTATCTAATATTTCTGAGCAAAGCATTCTGGTTCCCATTTTACAGCAACACAGAGGCAGCCTTAGCAACTAATGGATTTTACATCTGGAAAAGGAGAAAAGAACAAAGTTTTTGGCCAATGACTAAAATATTTCCACATCATCTTGCCTTTGAAAGATCACCTATGAGACAGTTCAGTTTTAGAACCGTAGAAGTTAAATAAAGTAATTAATTCAAACTCTACTTCTTTGGGAATACTTTTCAACATTCTGCCTAGTGTAGATTACGCCAGGGAAAATGTGGAGTTGAATCAGATGGCTCAGCCTCATACACTTGCCACTGGATCTGCTTTGAGAGAGAGAGAAAGAGAATTAATTTAATTTTAGGAAGGCCTCCTATGATTTCAGAAGAAATGGAGCAGAAGGGACCTGCATTTTTGTTCTTTTCTGAAGGATTTTGATTTATTTCCTCTTCTGAGCACCCAAAGGGGTTCTGGAATGCTCTCTGAAGCCCCTCTTTATCTCTCTTTAAACCTTTGTGCTGCTTTCTTCCTCTGGGTGCCCAGAGAATAAAGACTGCAATGAAATAAGCAATGGAGCACAAATGATATATATTGATGATACTATTTTGTTATATAAGGGTACAAGAGTCAAGGAACAAAACTGCATTGAAACAATTTATATGCATCTTTCCAACCACTGGGATTCAAGTACTCAACCAATCCTCAGTCACTGTGGATTGGGGCTCAGGGGGACCATCACTGTTCAGGGTATACTTCACCTTCCCCCTCAACAATTTTTGGCTACCAAGTAGGAGGGGTCCAGATGGATAACCATCTGAGTACCAGCCCAAGGACCAGAAGGATGATCAGTGTGGACATTTTTGACATTAACAATGCCCCTTTGGGGACTCTTAACTTATGCCTTGAGCCCAAAATAGATTTGGTCGACAAGCTACACTTTGTGGATGATTTTGACACAGATTTATCAAGCAATTAAAGTCAACTTTACAATTTATTACAATCATGTTGTACCTGACTTACTTTTGTATGACCACTTTGTCCAGGGCGTTATCTAGCCAGAGGTGATTAGGCCAGTGCATCTGTTCTGCATTTTGTCTTGTCATCTTCTGTTTTCCTTTTCTTTGTCTTTCTTCCTTTTCCTTGTGTTTACTACAGGAAGCTTATGGTCCCTTAATAATAATTATGAATACTTGCTATGTGCCAGGCATCATCTTAAATGCTTTAGATACACTATATGATTTAATTTTCTAAAAACTCAATGAGTTTGGTCCTATTTTCCATCCCACTTAGCAAATGAGAACACTGAGCCTTCATATAGCTAAGTACTTTAATATATTAGTCATCTTTTGCTGAGGTCACAAACAAATAACCCCAATATCACTGTGCTTAAACCAAGGTCTGGCAAACTTTTATTAAAGGCCCAGATAGTAAATATTTTAAGCTTTGTGGGTCATATAGTCTCTGTCACAACTACTCAACTCTGCCATTGCAGCACAAAGGTAGCCATATACACTGTGTAAACAGATAAACATGGCTGTGTTCCAATAAAACTTTATTGATAAACATGGAAATGTGAATTTAATATAACATTTACATGACATGAAAAATTCTTCTTCTTTTGATATGTTTTCAGTCATTTAAATATGTAAAAACCATTCTTGGCTCACAGGCTGTACAAAAATGATGGCAGGCCATATTGGCCCCCCTGGGCTGTAGTTTGTGAGCCCTTGACTTAAACATGCATTTATTTCTTGTTCATGTTATGTGAAGACTGCAGTTCAGCTGTGGATCTGCTGGGCTCCATCCAGATTGGCCGTGCTTGGCACCATAGTTCTCCTCATTCTGGAAACTAAGCTGAAAGAGTAGCCATTATGTGGGGCATGCTGTTTGCATAGGACAGGAATAAGAGAAGCAGAGCCAAATTACACAAGCTCGTTGTCTTAGATTGTTCAGGCTGCTATAACAAAACTACCATGGGTGGCTTATAAACAACAGGAATTTATTGCTCACAGTTTTGGAGGCTGGAAAGTCTAAGATCAAGGTGCTAGCAGATTCTGTATCTGGTGGAGGGCTCATTGTTTGGTTCATTCAAGGTTTCTTCTTGCTGTATTGTCACATGTTGGAAAGGGCAAATGAGCTTCCTTAGGCCTCTTTTATAAGGGTACTAACCCCATCCATGAAGGCTGTGCCCTTCTGACCTAATCACATCCCAAAGATCTCACCTCCTAACACCATCATCTTGAGTGTTAGGATTTTAACACATGAATTTTTGGAGGATAAAAATATTCAGACAGTAGCAGTCATCTAAAGCTTGCTTATGCTTATACATACTATATGTCATGTCTTCTCATATTCCACTTGCCAGAGCAGGTTACATGGCCAAGTTCAAAGTCACTGGGGCAGGAAGGGAAGCCATGTTCAGGGAGGAACTGTATCATTGTAAACTAGATAATTAGTAATACAGTTTATCATTTTATCTTATATTGTATGATGGGACTCAAAGATCATGGTTTCTTGCTCCAAAGGCTGTGCTCTTAACCACTGTGCTATGGTCCCTCCACCTCTGCTAGGACTTTGCTTCTCCCACACTCTCTTAACAATGTTCTTTATTACCTATTCAGTTTCTGCCTGTTGCAGATCTCTCATACAAGTGCTCCTTCCCTTCTGAGTTGCTTTTACCATGGTCTCAGTCTTTACCATGATGTATGAAATTCCTTTCACATTCTACTCCCCTCCAGACCAGGAGAGCAGGACTCACTGTGTTCCTCAGACCACAAAGGCATCCACCCAAACTGCCTGGATATACAAGTCACTGTTTTCCCTCTCATTCTCAGCATGAATGATGGAAAGGGCTGGGCATCTCTCTCAGGAAGCCTGCTTGTTTCATCGGGAAAAAACTGGCTTCCTGGCAGAAGACAACAGAAATAAACCCCAATTGCCCCCTCGACCTCCTGCCACTACTCCCTTTCCAGGAAACAATAGCTGACATTTGTAGCAGGCTTTATAGTTTACAGAGCCCCTTCCTTGTATCACTCCACTTGATCTTTATAACCATACTGAGAGGCAGACAAGATTATTACCATTTTACAGATCAAGAAACTGAGTCTAAGAGAAAGTTTAAAGTTTACTTGAAGATCACGGAGTTATTTATCTAATTATTTACTTAGTAAGTGGTGGAGCTGGAACTCAAACCCAGGGCTCTTTCCACCCACCCAGAAACACACCCTTTCTTTGATGTTCCCTAGTTTCCTCCCTTTAAAGCATTCCTACCACCGCTATGAGGCAGGATTAGAGGCCTTCCTCCCCTGGGATTTCAAGAACCTTAAAAGGACTGGCAGAAGTGAGGTTTAACTCTTTACTGCTCTCTGTGTGAGAGAGCAGTTACTCAAAGGTCATAGTCACTTGAAGGTGGAAAATTGTGATTGCTAGTACACTAGCATCCTAGACTATCTACTTCCCAAGCCATTTCATCTTTCAGGATCTGATTTAATGAAACGTCCTATGTGAAGCCCCTTCCCATCTTCCCCAGGTAAAGAATTGAGTCATCTTCTCTTCTGTGCTCCTATATTCCCTGAGCTCCCTTCTCCCATAGACTCTATCACTCAATGTTGTAATTGTTTGCTAGTATGTCTCTCCTATTAGGACCTGAGCTCTCTGTGAACATAGATCATATCAGCTTCATCTTTGTCCTCCCTGTCACAGCAGTTCTCTCTCTTCCTTGCACTTATCTGGTTGCTTGCCTATCCGTTGTACTGAGCTCCATGAGGATAGGCACCCCACGTATGTTCTTTACTGCTATACTCACATGTTTATGCCAAGCGTGATCCTGGCACATGGTTGATGCTCAATAAATGGCCAGTGAATGTTAGGATTTGGTTGTTTCCCACTTGGATCCACCCTCCTGATATAGGAGCCAGTTGTCTCCTGTTGTAATCAAGTGTAGTAAAAACCACCTTCTCTTGCCCCAGTATTTCTTGAAAGTAATCAACTAATCAAATTCAATGGGCAATTGTAAAGGTGGCACCATTGTTACCTGGTTGGTATCAGCCTCAAGGGTTTGGCTAGAGATTGGAGAGGTGGAAGGTCTTGACTTCAATTCCAGGGGACCCAACCATGTATGTTTCTTCTCCCACACTGCGTAGTCCTTTGATGCTCACAAGTGAACTAGTTATTAAAAGCCGACAGGAAAGTAGAGAGCAAGAACACTATTTTAATGCTTTCTGTTTCCTTACTCAGATTCCAGTCATCTGTGCAGTACACTACTTAAAAACTTGAAAATCCAAAACATAGCATGGAAAAGGTGAAAGAAGAAAGCTCCTTTAATCAGCCTGCCTCTCAGTGATGTTCTCACCCTACAGGCACTTGAGTTCTGAAGCAAAACTCAGCATGATATGAAAAAGTTCCAATCATTCTGATTTGCAACTTTCCTGGACAATGGAAAACCATTTGTTTGCCCATGAAAGTCCATTTTTCCCCATCTGTTCATGAACTCCAGTTAAAATTATTAGGAAACTCTTAGCCCGCTGAGCATAATCTATTCAAGCTCATGTTTGTCAGAAGTTACCAGAAGCTTTGTGCCTTCTAGTAGACCCTAAATGTAATTTAATATGTGATGAACAAACTCATGTTTCTCAGGCATGGTTAAAATTAGGAGAGAGCAGTTTTTATCCAATATGGCCAAAAATCTATCTTACAGATGGAAGCTATGACGAAATGCCACTTTAAATAAGCAGCCCTAATATTGTGCAAAAAACCCCACCTATACTCCCTCAAACCTGAATGCACTTCACTCACTCTGTATTTTGTGATCATGGATAGACAGAGAAATTCAAGCCAAGATGCATGATTTAGCAGATGTTTTGCAAAAGGTTCCATTCTTCTGGCCATCAGCACATGTGGAGCTGTCAGGAGCCCTGTAAAGATTTTACAAGCCTTATAAGTCATAGTTTATTGAGCCTGGGATGGAATTTAATATATCATCATGGTTCTGGAAGTTCCCTCCTTTCTGTCTGATATAGTCTACAGCTTTATTTACCTTTAAATCAAAAATGTTGGATATAAAAATTAACAGGCAAAGCTCCCCATTGGTGCCCCTGTGTCATCACTTTCTAGGCCTGGTTCCTTGTTTGCAGTATGATGGCAAATACTCTCACTTTCTTTTTCAGTACTGCTGCTATCAGCAAGCCAGATCAGCATTTTAACCAGCTTTTAGTTCATTTTATGTTCCATTGGAGGAAATGTTTCCCAAAGTTTCTTAATGGTCCTAAATTCTTATAAAATTACCCAGCGATCCCATTTTACCAAAACTGTCATGCTGCATGACGTTCCAAACATGTCAAAAAGAGTTTGGATGTCCCAGATTTTATAGCATTTATCAAAACTGGGCTAAAGAGTGATATAAAAACTTTATGCAAAATCTAATATCCCAGGCAACTGGGATGCCTCACCAGCTTAGTACACTTATAGGTTGGGCTTGTTTTGCCAAATTTGAAGAGTATGTGAGCAGATTCATTTGCAACACTGGTAAGAAAATAGAATAGAAATTGCAGCTGCCATTCGTTGATCACATGCCTCTCAACAACTCTGTGAGTTAGATCTCTCTTTTTCATTTTTGTAAAGTCCCCATTTTATAGATGAGGAACCCTGAGGCTTAGAAAGATGAACTACCAGGCTTAATTAAAATGACACAGCAAGTCTTTGACAGACAAGGACTTGAATTTCTTGGCTTTTTACTACACCTCAACTTTCCACTTAAGCTGTGGGAGGGACCATATGGTGTGGCATAAACTTGGAGAGAGTGAGGCATTGAAGTCAGACAGACTCAGGCTCAAACACCCCCACGCAGAAAGACTTTTCCTTGTCATTTATTCCCATCAATATCCATCTCTTCCTTGAAGCTTCTCCTGATCCTTTTTCTCTTCTGCTCTCAACAACTATGAGTGTTACTGCCCTTCTTTGAATCATTGAAGCACTTTGTTTGGGACATTTTTGGTCAAAGGTTACTGTTCTTGAACTATAATAATTTCTTCATTCTTTGATTCTCTATACAGCTATTTTTGAGTCTCTTATGTGCATGGCCGTGTGACCAGTATTCTGGAGACAGAGAGATAAAGTATATTCGAGCAATACCTGCAAGGAGCTTACCTTCTAGAACAGGAGAAAAGGCATGTTAATAAGAATAAAAAGAGCTTCTCTTTACTCAATACCTACTATGTTCCAGGGCCTGTGCAAGACATTTTACAGGTATCTTTCCAACTGGCTCCTTCAAACGGTCCTGTGCAATAGATATTATCAATCCCATTTTCTTTTTTTTTTTTTTCCTTTTTTTTGTCTTTTTTCGTGTCCAGCAATGGATCGCAACCTTCAGTGTCGCGCCCGTACCGGACCAGGACCGGCAACGGGATCGCAACCCTTGGTGTTGCTCCCACACCTCGCTCAGCCAGTGAGCGGGAACCAGTCTGTATGTGGGATCCGAACCCTCGGCGGGAGCGCCGCCACACTCCCAAGCGGCGCACTGTAGCAGTGCACCACCAGGCTGGCCCTATAAATCCCATTTTCAAGGTGAGGAAACTGAGTTCAAGGGAGGTTAAATGACTTACTCAAGGTCACCCAGCAACCTAAGAGGAGGAGCTGGGATTTAAGGCAAAGTCTGATTGCCTAGCTCAGTGCTTGCTACTACACTACACTGCTTCTCTGTAGAATACCAGATAGACAGTAAGTGAAACTGCCGAAAGAGAGGTACAGCAAATGTACTAAGGAAGTTCAGAGGAGAAATAAAGTTCTTGTACTGGTCTTTTTTGCATTGCTCCTTTTCTCTCCTTCTTCCAAGCCTTAAACACAGAAACTGGGGGCTTGAGCATGGAAACTCTTTTTTCATCTCTGTATCCTCAGTGCCTGGCCCAGTGTTGTGAGCACATAGCAGGTGTTCAGAAGATGTGGGTGGAATTGAATAGAGTGACTTTTTGCAGGAAGAGGGAACACGATGCTCTGCATCATGCAACATTCACTCCTCAACTGCAAACTTCCTTGGAAGCTCTACTTGGACTTCCTCGCATGTGTGGCCCTGGAAGGAGATATAGTCACAAAGGCAGAGAGGGGATTTAACACACAGCATTTCATTGTGGGCTTTACTATTTTTCATTAGCCATATTTCTATGATTTGGGAGGGGATGTTGATATTTCGTTTGTTTGTGGAAATGTTAATGTATCAATAAAGGGGTGCTTGGGTGGGACTATAGGAAAGTCATTTAATTTTATATTTCTTTTCTAGGATAAATGTTAGATATTCTATAATGATTTTGACTGTTAAATGCAGTTAGGAGGCAATGCAATGAAGAAGGGATAGTATAGCCTTGGGGTTAAACACATAGACTTCAGAATCAGGTTGATCTGGGGTTGAATTCTAGCTTTTCCACTTAACAACTGTGAGGATTTGAATAAGTCACTTAACCTCCTTGAACCTCAGTTTCGTTATCTTTAAAATGGGGATAATGATATGAGAAAATATTTGCAAACCATACATCTGATAAAGTGTTAATATCCAAAATATATAAGGAACTCAAACAACTCAATAGCAAGAAAACAAATAACCCAGTTAAAAAGAGGGCAAAGGACTTGAGTAGACATTTTTCAAAAGAAGATATACAAATGGCCAACAGGTATATGAAAAAAATGCTCAACATCACTAAACATTGGGGAGATACAAATTAAAACCACAATGAGATAATACCTTACATCTGTTAGAATGGGTTTTATTAAAAAGACAAGAGATAATAAGTGTTGGTGAGCATGTGAAGAAAAGGGAACTCTTGCACACTCTTGGTGGGAATGTAAATTGGTACAGTCATTATAGAAAACAGTATGGAAGTTTCTCAAAATATTAAAAATTGAACTACCATATGATCCAGAAATTTTACTTCTCAGTCTATATCCAAAGGGAATGAAATCAGTATGTTGAAGAGATATCTGCATTCCCATGTTCTTCATAGAATTATTCACAATAGCCAAGATATGGTATCAACTTAAGTGTCCACTGATGGCTGAATGGATTTTTAAAATGTGCTATATATACACAATGAAAAACTAATCAACCTTAAAAAAGAAGGAAATCCTGCCATTTGTGACAACATGGATGAACCTGGAACACATTATGCTAAATGAAGTAAGCCAGACAAAGAAAAGCAAATACTGCATGATCTCACTTATATGTGGAATCTTAAAAAGTCAAACTCACAGAAGCAGAGAGATGAATGGTGGTTACCAGGGGCTGGGATGAAGTGAAAGAATGGGGAGATGTTGGCCAAAAGGTACAAAGTTTCATTTAGACAGAAGGAATAAGCTCTGGACATCTAATGTACAACCTGGTGACTATAGTTAATACTGTGTTTACTTGAAAATTGCTGAGAAAGTACATCTTAAACGTTCTCATCACACCAAAAATGGTAAGTATGTGAGGTGGTACGTGAGGTGATGGATATGTTAATTGCCTTGATTTAATCATTCTAAAATTTATACATATATAAAAGCCTCAGGTTATATTCCGTAAATATATACAGTTTTTATTTGTCAATTAAAGAAAGTACGTTAAAAACAACCAAAAGAATGGAGATAATGAGAGTTCTTGTGAAGAATGAAGTGATACACGTAAAGTGCTTACCTAACACATAGAAAATGCTCAGTGATTACTAGCTATTATAATGATAATCAGACCATTTAATTGAGACAAATTTTGAGTTATTTTCACCATTTTTCAATAGTATTCAACCAATTTTACCAATGTTTATTGCCCATAAAGATGCATTTCTTCTCATACCCTCATTGTCAATTATGGTTTTCAAGGAATGCTAATGTAACAGATGAAAAACCCAAGTCATTTCCATAATGAAAATGTCTTGCCAAAGGATACACAGAAGAAGAATTTCTTTTTCTTTTTTCATTTTTCTTAATTTCCTGACAGCAAGCAAAATGACACTGTGAGTTCCAGAAAGGCAAGATGTACTGTAAGTGTACAATATTCAATTTCCTTAAAAATTACAACAAATTGAGAGTGAAAGGGTGCACTGTTGATAATCAGGCTGGAAAAACGGAAGTAAACCAGGATTGTTGTAGACAAAACTAGGATATGGCACCCTAGACAGAGGTTATGAGCAAACTTTTGAGTCAGACAGACTTGGGTCTGTTTTGCTCTTCTCTATGCCTTTTAAAAAAACCTCTTCTATGCTGCCTATTCTCTTACGTTTTTGGCATGATGTAGTATGTAAGAACACAGGCTCTGGAGTCCATTTTGATCTGGGGTCCAATCCTGCTCCAGCAGTTACTGGCTCTGTGATATTGGACATGTTATTTAATCTCTGAGCCTCGATTTCCTTATCGGTTAAGTGAGAGTAATGATACTAGCTATATCATGGTGTTTTAAAGATTGTGGTAAGTAATTACTGAAGACTTTCCAGGTGGGATTGTGTGAGACAGGTCAGATTAGAGTGCAGAGTGTGTCCTGGAGGGGGTGAGTGAGAATGAGGATTGGCTGGGTAAAGTGATTCCAGGTTATGGTCGGCTTTCAAATTCAGGCAGAAGTATCTGGACTCAATGTATTAGTAACAGTAGCGCTAGCCCAGTCTTCAGGTCCTTGCTCAAATTTCACCTTCTCAGTGAGGCCTTCCCTGACAATCCTACTGGTGAACAAAGCAGACAAAATTCCCTGTCATGGAGCTTTCAGTCTTGAGGCTGGGGGGATGGAGTGAAGAAAACAGATACATGTAGTATTGAAGATTGCCATCAGTGTCGTGAGGGAAAAGAAGAGAATGCCAATGGGGACTAATGATAGCGGGGGTTTATATTATGTTTGTACTAAGTGATCTGAGAAGTCCTTTCTGAGGAGGTGGGCTTCAGCTGAGATCTGAAGGTTTCCAAAGAGCTACATGAAGAGAAGGGAAGAAGCATTCTTGGGAGAGTAAATAGCATATGCAAAGACCCAGAGGCAGGAAGGAAAAATTGAGAAGAAGCTATTTTGACTAGAGAAGTAGTGAGCTATGAAGACAATAAAAGAGAGTGATGTGATAGGAAGTGACAGGGGTGGAAGAAGGGGCAGGTCCTTTATATCAGGGGTCAGGGTAGGCTGCTCTAAGGAAGGGACGTTGAATTAAGACCTGAGCAGAGACAAGGAATCAGCCATGTGGGAAAGAAATTTCCAGACTAAAAGAATGGCCATTACAAACGCCTCTAAGTACACCATGCTTGGCTTGTTGGCGAGAAAGTGAGGCCTTGTGGCTGGAGTAGAGCCTGGGGATAGGGAGTGGGAGGAGGTAAAGCTGGAGAGCTGGGAAGGAGACAGATTCTACGAGGCCTTGCAAGCAATGGTAAAGAAACTGGATTTGACTCCAAATGAGATGGGAAACATTGGAGTGTGGGGGGGGTGCCTTTGAGTCAGTCTCCGTCTCCGTTGGAGCCCTGCAGATCTCACCTTCTGTACTGTTCTTTGGCTGTTCTTTTGTACTGTTTTTTGCACTACCTTATCCAGAGCTATTGTATGCTGAGCATATCCTGTCAAACTGGACAGGGATGCCCTTAAGTTCAGCATTTGGATATGAAGCACTCAGCACTGGGACAAAGCCTCGGAGTGTATGGGCAAGTGTGTTTGTGTGTGCGCGTGTGTGTGTGTAGGAAGAGAAGGAGTGTGTCTTGATGATGTTTATGAAACCCCAAGCTAGAAATGCACGTGGAGAAGATAAAATATATTGATAGCATAATATATATTTTAGATGTTTTAAGGGTGAAGCCAGAGTAACTTGATGGGAGTCTTTATTAAGTAAGTGTGTGTTTGGCTTACGATTGCTGGAATGAATTGTACTAGGACAGATCCTTGGGGGCACCTCTGTTTAAGAGGTGAAAAAAGCAGTGCCTTTGTTTTTGGGCTTTCTGGGGCTAACCTTAATTTTCAGGTACAGCTACTTCCGGACCCTTATTGTGTAAGTGTCTCCTAGCTTCCTAGTGATAGTGATGTCTCAGATACAAGTCTCTCCTTTTGCTGAAGTGTGCCAAACATTGTGATTTATCTGTCTGCATTATTTTATTTAAATCTCAAAACAATCTTATGGAACAGGTAATCATATCATTAATATTACTATTTTATAGAAAGCAAACAGATTCAGAGAAGTTGGGTCATTGGCTTAAGGTTACACAGCTAGTTAGTAGCTAGCTACTAACCCAGATCTGCCTGATCCCAGATTCCCTCTTCCTACTATTATGTTGCCTCTAAAGATTGGTTTCAGCATCCCCAATCCTCACTTATTCTGCAATATGATTGGATTTGTTAAGGTAGATCTGTTGTCTTTCCATGTTTCCCCTCTCTGGTGGTCTATCTTCTATTTTCCTTTCATCATTAAAATCCCCTGACATAGCATTTAAGGCTCAAACAGATGTCAGTTAATTTAGGCAGGAATAGTACATTCCTGCTCAGGACAAAAATTTGTTTGTCATATTTCTGGAGGGTGGAGATCATATCTTACAGTTTTATATTCCCCTCAGTACACAGCACAGAATAGACTTATAGCCTACATGCTCAATACATGCTGATTTTAACTCAATTTCTAAAGCCCAAAATATTATGTGATTACTCCCATTACAGCCAGACAAGGCTACTCCAAACTTCTACATAATTTTTGGGGGAGGGCAGAGATTGGTTGTGTGCGGTCCATGAGTATGTTTGGGATGGGTGGAGGGAAACTGCTGTAAGTTTTCTAAATCTTATGAGTGATATAGGAAGAGAAATGCAAACTCTGTCCACCGCCTACCCTCTTTAGTTTGTTCGGTAACATGTTTATTTTTTAATTATTTATTTATTTACTTGTTTTTTGTGGCAGGCTGGTATGGGCATCTGAACCCTTGACTTGGGTGTTATAACACCATGCTCTCACCAACTGAGCTAACCGGCCAGCCCCAGTAATACATTTAGTTTATGAAAATATCTAGTATTTTCTTAAAAGCAAAGGAGGCCAGGGGGAACTCCATAATTTATACTTTGCCAGTCTCATCTGTGCCTTAACATAGCTCCTTATTCAGGCAGTGAAGGAGAACTATACTCTCTCTGGGAATTGGGACACATGCCAATGGTTGCACAGAACTCAGAGATTTTGCCTGTGTACTTAGCTCTGGACTGGCCAGTCTAGCATGTGGATCAGATCAGAGACTAGTAAATGTCATTTCGTTCTGACACTATTGAAATGAGGGGAAAGAGGTTCCTGTTTCAAGAGATTAGAAAGAAAGGAATGCATTGGAAAAGTTTGAACTTGATGTACCATTAACAGAAGAATATATTAACCATCCAGGCTGGGTTTAAAAACATATCAGGACTAGGATTGTCCCAAATCTGGCAATGGTTTAGTTGTGTAGTGATGGAAAGGGACAGGAAATGTGGAGGAGCCCAATATTAAGGGCAGTTCAGTTTCATATATATAGCGGTGGGTTTTTTGAATGTAGGTACAAATCCATACTGTAGAACAGATTTGTTTACTAAAATGTCTATTTTTGTCTATAGTAGCAAGGCAGTTACTAATTACTCAGCAGGTTTTATATGCCAGGCATTGTGCTAAGCACTTTCCACACATTGTCTCATTTGATTCTCAAACTGAAGTTAGTGCTATTATCTACTTTTTACCAGTGTGAAAACTGAGGCTCAGAGTGGTTAAGTAACTTCCCCAAAGTCATACAGGTAGGAAGTGGCAGAGTCAGAATTCTGAAGTGAATCTCTGGCCCAAGGGCTTTTAATAAAGCTAGAACCAACAACTCTAGGGATGAAGACCTGGTCGAGTTTCTAAAATGAGTTATATCAAAGGAACACATCTCAAGGACTCTGTGTTGTGTCTGTGAGTGCATGTGTGTGTGTGTCTTAAGTTCTTTAACAGAAAAAGTGGGTAATTTTCATTGTGCTTCTTAAATAATGATTGTTTAATTGCCTTTAACACTCACAGCCGCTTAGTGGTTAAGTGATGTCTGTTAGGAAATTCTCTTGGCAGTTGCTTTTTGAGTAAGATGATCAAAAGCACACCAAGAATGCCAGTTAATGCCATCATTATTTACTTAGTATAAATTTACAATAACAGGAAAATATGTTCATGGAAATAAAATATCATCTAAAGAATTTAAAGAATTGAAAATGATTCTCATCTTTGTTGTTTGGCCTTACCTTCCTTTTAAAAACAAACAAACCTGTTTATCACTTTGTCACAGGAAACAATGACTGTGTTGATAACAAAAAGGTAAGCTTAAGTAGGAATAATAAATAACTATCATCTTGAATGAAAAGCCTTTGTAAAAAATTCTTTTTTAAAATCCTTGAAATATTCTTTTGAAGAAAGGCATGTGGCTTAAGGGTTAATTGATAAATCAGACACCGAGGAACTATACCTATGTCTATCCACTACCAAAATAATATCAAAATTGATAGGTTGCTACAAAATTAGGTCAACTTAATTGCTTTCATTTTCTCCTTATGTATCCTTTGCTCCTACTAAATCAGTTTCTCCTCAGATATACCCTATGTTTTCCTAACTTGGTGTCTTTCCTCATGCTGTACCCTCTTCCTAGAGTTCTTTCTCCCTCCATAGTCACATATCCAAATCCCCACTCATTCTTCCAGGTTAGCTCAGGTGTCACATTCTCTGTGAAGCTTCTCTGTCCCCTCATGGAAGCAAAATCTTCTGTCTGTCTCTTCATCCCCACCTCCCTTACCTTAGCAAATCCCATAGAAGTTTACTTTTATATTTCTTGAGTCCCCTCTCACTTTCCACCTTGAAATTTAATTTTTAATTCATTTGTCTTATGTCTTCTATTAGTCTCTAAGTTTCCTGGAGTCAGGACCCATTTTTACCCAGCTTTGGGTGGTCCCCAAATACCAAGCACAGTGCTTTGAATATAAACATCACTCAGAAGCATCCATTCATATTTGAGTGCCTAGCATGTGCCAGAAACTGGGTTTGCAGGATGAGTGAAACAGTTCTTGATCTTAATGTACTCATGGGAGACAGACATGTTAACAAAGATTTCCAATATGATCTGGCAAGTTTTAAGACAGAGTTGTGAACAGGGCAGTATGGAAGTCCAGAGTTGAAGCTTGACCAGGGAAAAGGCCTAGACTGGACGATGGGCCGTCTTGGTTAGAAAATGGGATATACAGCACCAATTTATGATTTTGAGGTTAAGCCATTCTAGAAGATGGCAATATTTAGGATGTGACTATAAGAGATGAGTAGGCCAAGGAATTTGAGTATAGGATGTAGGATGTCTTTTCCAACTGGACAATAGCACCAGGAATTCGGGTAGAGAGGATTCCAGTGAGCCAGATGCCAGAGTCCTGAGTGAATGAAGGAAAATATTCGAGAGAGAGGTAGATGTTCATCATGGGAAGGAGTAGAAGTTGGCATCTCCAGATTGTGAGAATCCTATGGCAGAGGAGCTTTTCATGAAGCTGGAGCAAGGTGCTGGTAAGGGCAATGGGGAGGCAGGAGGGTGCTGGTTCTCCATGCTACGTCACCCTCTCCATTCCTGAATTTGACATTTAGAGATCAAGTGGCTTAGTTGGAGAGAAAGCTGCATGGTGGGGCTCATTGTCTTTGTAGAGAACTAGGTCTTCACTAGGGCATGAAGTAGAAGGTGTTCTGTAAAAACACTGAGGATATAAAAGTGCTTATTTACAAGTTGAATGAATGTAGATAAAGCTGATAAAATGGAAGAGCTAGAAGGGAATCTCAAGGATATCCTAGTCCACCTTTACCATTTTACATCTGAATACTCTGAGGCCCCCCAAAAAGTGACTTTTCTTCTTGGGTTTCCATAACTATGTGTAAAATTTTCTTCTAGGAGTTATTTTGGTGCATAGATCAGTGTTTCTCAGAGTGTATTTGAAGCCCATGAATGGTCTGTAAAGGCCTCCCAAGGTAGTCTGTGGGCTATTTCATAGTACAGTATTTCTAAAATGATAAACCTATGAAAACATACAAATATGATGATTTGACATTAAGAACCTGCATATGAAATTTTATACACATGTGTCAATAACTCATTGGCATTTTTCACAGTAGCATGTTCTTTTTAGATATTTATGAATGATTCCTCCCCCCAGGAACCTCCATCCCTAACCCACCAGTGAGTCTTTCGACTATAGGGTCTTCGAAGCTTCCACCCACACCACTCTGCTAAAAGAGCTCTCACTAAGGTCATCAGTGACTAATAGGCCACTAAATCTGACACTTTTCAGTTTTCATCGTATTCAGTCTCCCAGTAAGCATTTGATATTGACATTTTTCCTTCTACCTGAACTACATTATACTCTTGCCTTCTATGAAACTACAGTCTCCTAGTTTTATTTGCCCACTTTTTAAAAAAAATTTAAACTCCTGTGCAGGTTTATTCTCTACTTGGCTATTAAGCATTGAAGTTCCTCAGGACACTGTTGTAGACACTCTTAAACATCTCATTCATACTCTTTCTCCAAGTGATTTAATCTACTCCCATTGCTTAAAAATAACATCTTTATGCTCAGGATGCCAAGATTTATATCTCCAACCCAGGTGTCTTCTCCGAGCTCTAGACCCTTTATCTAATTCAGCATCTCCACTTGGATATCTCAAGGGCATCTCAAATTCAACTGGCCTAAGAGTGAGCTTATGATTGCTTCTTCCAACTTGTTCCTCCTCCGGTGTTTTGTATCAGAGTCAATGTCAAAACTGTCTACTCCAGGGTGCAAGCAAGAAATCTGAGTCATCCTCAACACTTCCTTTCTCTCAACCCCCAAATTAAATTCATCAACATGTCCAGTCGATTTTACCTCCATAATGTCTATCAAATTTATTCACTTTTCTCCATCTCCATTAGTACTACCTTTAGTCAAGCCATTGCAGTAGTCTTTTTTTGGTAGCAGCTTTATTGAGATTTAATTCACATATAATAAAATCAACCCATTTAAAGTGTACTATTCAATGGTTATTAGTATATTCACAGAGTTGTGCAACCACCAGTACTATCTAATTTTAGGACATTTTCATCAACCCCAAAAGAAACACTAACCTTTAGCAGTCACTCATTTACCCCATGCCCAGCCCCAGGCAACCATTAGTCTTCCTTTCTATAGATTTGCCTATTCTGGGTATGTCATTTCAATGGGATCATACAGTGCATGGTCTTTGGTGAGGGCTTCTTTCACCTAGCATAATGTTTCAGGGTTTATTTATGTTGTAGCATGTAACAGCACTTTGTTTCTTTTATGGCTGAATAATATTTCATTATATGGCTATGTTACATGTTGTTTAATTATTCATCGGTTGATTGACATTTGGGTTGTTTCTACTTTTTGGCTATTACAAATAATGCTGCTATGAATACTCATGCACAAGTTTTTGTGTGAGCATGTGTTTTCATTTCTCTTGGGAACAGGATTGCTGGGTCATATAGTAACTCTATATTTAACTATTTGAGAAACTGTCAGACTCTTTTCTAAACCAGCTGCACAATTTTACATTCCTACCAGAAATGTATGGTTCTAATTCTTCCACATCTTTGCCAAGACTCATTACTATCTGACTTTTTGATTCTAGCTATCCTAGTGGGTGTGAGTGAAGTGGTAGCTCCTTGGTTTTGATTTGTAGTTCCTTAATAACTAATGATGTTAGCATCTCTTCATGTGCTTATTAGCCATTTGTGCATGTTTTTGGAGGAATGTCTATTCAGCCCCTTTTCCCATTTTAAAAATTGGGTTATTTGTCATTTTATTATTGAGTTGTAAGATTTCTTTATATGTTCTGGATACAAGTCTCTTATCAGATGTATGATTTGCAGATATTTTTCTCCCATCCTGTGGGTTGTTTTTTCACTTTCTTTATAGTGTCCTTCAAAGCATAAATGTTTATAACTTTGATGACATCTAATTTATCTATTTTTTCCTTTGGTAGCTTGTGCTTTTGGTGTAATATCTAAGAAATTATTGTTTAGTCCACAGTCATGAAGATTTATACCTATGTTTCTTCCAAATATTTTATAGTTTTAGATCTTGTATTTAGATCTTTGACTCATTCTGAATTAATATTTATATACGATGGTAGGTAGGAATTCAACTTTATTCTTTTGCATGTGGATAGCCACTTGTCCCAGCACCATTTTTCAAAAAGACTATGCTTTGCCCATTTAATTGTCTTGGCACCCTTGTCGAAAATAAATTGACCATAAATGTGAGAGTCACATTGGACTCTTAGCTGTTTTCCCTGAGCCAGTCTAGGCCATTTTCTAATCTATTCCTCTCATGGAATTTAGAGCGACCTCTCTGGAGGGTATAATCAATCCTATCACCTCTTTCTCAACAACACACTCAAACCCCTTCAGTTGGTTCTTTTTATCTTTAGGATAAAGACTAAAATTCTTTTTCCTCTCCAGCTTTTAAAATATATAATCGACAAATAAGAATTATATATATGTGTGGTATACAGTGGGATGTTTTGATATACATACACATTGTGAAATGATTATATAAAACTAATTAACATGTCCATCACCTCACACACTTACTTTTTTGCTTGTGATAAGAACATTTAAAATCTACTCTCTTAGCAATTTTTAAATATACAATACATTATTATTAACTATAGTCACCATGCTGTGCAATAGATCTCTAGAAATTATCCATCTTGAATAACTGAAACTTTGAGCTATAACCAACATTTCCCCATCCACTCTCCCTGCTCCCAACCTCTAACAACCACCATTCTACTCCTTGCTTCTATAAGGTTTGACTTTTTTAGATTCCACATATAAGTGAGATCACATGGTATTTGTCTTTTTGTGCCTGGCTTATTTCACTTAACATAATGCCCTTTAGGTTCATCCATATCATTGCGAACGACAGAATTCTTGTTAAAGGCTGAATAATATTCCATTGTATGCATATAGCACATTTTCTCCATCCATTCATCAGTAGACACTTAGTTTGATACCGTATCTTGGCTATTGTGAATAATGCTGCAACAAACCTGGGAATGCATATATCTCTTCATCATAATGATTTTATTTCCTTTGGACATATACTGATTTCTCAAAAGAGAAATGTGCTGGATTATATGCTAGTTCTATTTTTAGTTTTTTGAGAAACCTCCATATCGTTTTCCATAATAACTATACCAATACACTCCCAATGACAGTGTGCAAGGGTTCCCTTTTCTTTACATCTATACTAATACTTGTTATCTTTTGTCTTTTTGATAAAATCTATTCTAACAAGTGTGAGGTGATACCTCAGTGCGGTTTTAGTTTTATTCCCTGATAATGATAGTGATGTTGAGCATTATTTCATATACTTGTCGGCCGTTTGGTATGTCTTTTCTTTGCCCATTTTCAATTGGGTTATTTGTTGTCTTGCTGTTGAATTGTTTGAGTTCCTTATGTACTTTGGATATTAACCCCTTATCAGATCTATGGTTTGTAAATATTTTCTCCCATTCCATAGATTATTTCTTCACTTTTATGATTGTTTCCTTTGGAGTCTAGTTTAATTATTTGAAATCTTTCTATTTTTTGATGTAAGCATTTATTGCAATAAATTTCCCTCTTAGTACTGCTTTTGCTATATCCCACAGGTTTTGGTATGATGTATCCTTATTTTCATTAGTTTCAAGATGTTATTTTATTTCCTGTTTAATTTCTTGTACCCATCAGTCATTCAGGAGCATGTTGTTTAATTTCCATGTATTTGCATAGTTCCAGAGTTTTGCTTGTTATTGATTTGTAGTTTTAATCTACTGTGGTCTGAAAAGATACTTGAAATGACTTCAATGTTTAAAAACTTGTTGAGATATGATTTGTGACCTAGCATATGGACTGTCCTGGAAAATGTTCCATGTGCTGATGAGTAGAATGTATATTCTGTAGTTGGATAAAATGTTCGGCAGATATCTGCCAAGTCCAGTTGGTCTAAAGTATAGTTTAAATCCTGTGTTTCTCTATTTATTGCCTACATGATCTGTCCAGTGCTGAGAAAGGGTTCCTCAGTGCCTTACTATTATTGTGTTGGGGAGCTACTTCTTTCTGTAGGTTTAATAGTGTTTGCTTTATATATCTGGGTGCTCTGGTGTTGGATGCATACATATTTATGATTGTTATGTCTTCTTGCTGGATAGATCGCTTTATCATTATACAATGGCCTTGTCTCTTTTTATGGTTTTTGGTTTAAAGTCAATTTTATCTGATATAAGAATAGATAATCCTGCTTGGTTTCAGTTTCCATTTGCATGGTATATCTTTTTCCATCCCTTCACTTTTAGTCTGTGTGTGTCTTTACAGGTGAAGTGAGTCTCTTGAAGACAGCATATAGTTGGGTTTAGCTTTTTAATCGAATCAGTCTGTCTGTCTTTTGTGTGGGTAGTTTAAACCATTTACATTTAGGGTTGTTATTGAAAGTTATTGTCTTACTCCAGGGATCTTTTTTATTTTTGTTTGGATGTTTTAAATATCTTTTGTTCCTTTCTTCCCCATTTATTGCTTGTCTCAATGTTTGTTGTTTTTTTGAGGTGGTAAGGTTTAGTTTCTTTCTCTTTCTCTTTCTCATTTGCGTTTTTGTTCTATCATTGGGGTTTGTTCTTTCCTGTGTATTTGTGGTAGTGATTATCTTTGTTTGGATTCTAGGTGCAGGACTCCCTTGAGGATTTCTGCAGAGCTGGTTGTGTGGTGGTGAACTCCTGCAGTTTTTGTTTGTCTGGTAAATATACTATTTCTCCCTCGTTTTTGAAGGATAGCCTTGCTGTGTATAGTACTCTTGGCTGGCAGATTTTTTCTTTTAGTATTTCTAATATATCATCCCATTTTCTTCTGGCTTATAGAGTTTCTGTTGAGATGTCTGCTGTTAGTCTTATGGGGGCTCCCATATAGGTGACTTCAGGATTTTCTCTTGCTGCTATTAGGATTCTCTTTGTCTTTGAGCTTTGCCAGTTTGACTATAATATGTCTTGAAGAGGATCTTTTTGGATTGAATCTGTTTGGGGATGTTTGAGCCTCCTGGATCTGAATGTCCATATCTCTTCCTATACCTGTGAAGTTTTCAATTATTATTTCATTGAATAGGCTTTCAATGCCTTTTCCCTTCTGCTTCCCTTCTTGAACAAAGTTGTCTGACAGCTTTCTTACATTTCCTTCTTTTTTAAAAATTCCTTTTTCCTTTTTTTTTGTCTGTCTGAGATATTTTGAAAAGACTAACTTCAAGGTCAGAAATTCTTCCTTGTGCTTGCTTAACCCACTGCTTAAGCTCTCAGTTGTGGTTTTGATTTCATTGAATTAATCCTTCAGTTCCAGGAGTTCTGCTACATTCTTTTGTAAGGTATTAAACTCTTCGTAAATTTCTCTTTCATATCTTAGGTGTTTTTTCTTGTTTCATTGCGTTTCCTAACTGAGTCTTCTCATATTTCATTGAGTTTCCTTAAAATTGTTGCTCAGAACTCCTTTTCAGTCATTTCAAGGGTTTCCTGCTCTATGGGGTCTGGTACATGAGAATTACTATATTCCTTTGGTGGTGTCACATTTTCTTGTTTTTTTGTATTTCTGGTATCTCTATGTTGATGTCTGGTCATCTGATAGAGCAGTTTCTTTTTCTATTCCTCTGGTGTATGCATTGAGAAGGAAGACTTCCTCTTCTTTTTATAGTCTGATGGTGACTCCCCTTGTGTCAATGCAGTCAAGTGGGCATTGGGTCACCTGCATTTTGATGGAGGGTGCTACTGTGGTTGCAAGCTGCCCTTGCAGCAGTAGTGGCTATGGCAGTGGCTGTAGTGGACCACCTGTGTGGCAGTGGTGTTTTTGGCATGCTTCTGCCTTCTGCTAGGTGTGTATGTGGTGGGAGGGTGTGCCTGTGGCTCCTGCCTAGGACCCCAGGCATGTTCCTGCCTTCTGCTGGATGGTCCAAAATTCTTAAGATATCATTCAGGACTCTGAATAGCATTCTACTGAGACATAGACATTAATCAAATAACTATACACCTAAACATAAAGCTTTAGTTGTGATAAGTACTACAACAAAATATGTTATGAGAGTCTATAACAAATGAATTTGACCTACCCACAGGTCTCCTGTATTTGCTGTTTCTTTACCTGTTGCGAAGGTGTCTGTTTTGTTCACTGATAGATCTTCAGTCAAAAACATTTTTTTTTAGCTAGATGAGGACTCAAGGTTATGTTTAGACTCTACTCTTAACATGTTATGAAGCACAAGGGAATAAACACCAGTTGGCTACATTATGGAAAAGTAAAACAGTTCACCTAACCAATGGATTGTAGCTATCTTGTAAAAGAGTTACTACTATTACAGCCAAAAACAGCACAACAAAACTCTGTGAAAGAAAAATAATTTCCATTTTTTATCAACACTGTAGGCACTTCAAATCGAATATTAAAAACAAACACACGTGACTTCTAATCAAAGTAGTTAGACTGGCTCTTGTTTAATACCTGTATGCATCCCTTTGTTCTAAGACCCACTGAACCTTTCATTTTCAAACATCTCTAGTAAACACACTGTAGACATTGTTTTTTTTTAACAATCTGACGTATTTTATGATGTCCAACTTTAAAGAGTGAAATTCCCTAATTGGTAAATTTCAGTTGGTTTTGTGACTGCTGCCATATATAGGCCCAAGAATAAAAATTAGAGACTAGAGACATTTTTTTCTGTTATGTGATATAGACATATTTTTGCTCTTTAGGTTAAAGAAAAAAAATATTCAAAAACTTGTGATGTGGAATGGGAAAGAGAATATTCAGAGAGCTGTAGACTATATTAACTGAGTATAACTACACAGTCTTTAAAAATAAAATTTTCTTCAGGGAACTCTGGAGCCATTAAAGGAAAGAATAATAACAAAAATATTCACTTAAGAAAGCATTCGTACAATTTAGGCTTTCAGAACCTTGTATGCTTTTGAATAGGCCCAGGATTTTGTTTGGGAGGTTATTTTTGTTTTGTTTTCTTGGATCTTATTGGCTTCAGTCAGTAGCTGGTTAGTGTTATGGATGTTATCAGACACTGGGCAGAAAATTAAAGGTGAACAGTCATGTTGATGTATATAACAGGAGACAACAGATTTATCAGACTGGAGTATCGGTATAAAACAAAATATTTAAGAGTTGTAACCCTCTGCTTCATAGTTTATTTGAGTTTTTTTTTCACGTACAATTTCTAACAAGAAAATATTGAAAAATATTTTGGTAAAGAAAATAATTTTACATCAATAATTTCTGAGCAGAAATAATTGATTTCAATGATAACTATTTTAATTTTACTGTTTTAGACAGAATACACTAAATAAGAGTAGACAATAAAATTCTCCTTGTGGCCAGCATGTGACCCAGCAGGTAGGCCTCTTCACCACCAACTGACTCCATCCCCAGCCCTGCTGAGTGCATGCTGATCAGAGACATGCCCACCTGGAGAAGCCCAAGATCTGTGGAGACCACGAGCCCTGTGGTGCCAGTGTGCAACCCAGCAGGTAGGTCTCTCCACCACCACCCAACTCCATCTCCAGCCCCACTGAGTGCAGGCTGATCAAGGAGGCACCCAGCCAGAGAGGCCCAAGTTCCTTGGAGACTAAGTGCCCTGAGATGCCAGCGCATGACCCAGCAGGTAGGCCTCACTGCCGCCACCCGACTCCATCAACAGCCATGCTGACCAGAGAGGCACCTTGCCAGAGAGGCCCAAGATTCGAGGGGATGATGCACCCAAGGCACTAGTGGGAAACAGAGCAAATACTGAGGCAACCATACCAAATTGGCAGCCCCAGCAGCACCCTAACCAAACAATAGTATCAAACCTGTGGACTGTGAAAACCCCTGCAACAATGACTAAACATCAAAGGAAAGATACCAGAAAATATGAAAAATCAAGAAAGTACACCCCCAAAGGGTAATAACTCTCAAGATCTAGATCCTATAGAAAAAGAATCCATTGAAATGTTTGACAAGGAATTTCAAGTGATAATTCTAAGGAAACTAAATGAGATAAAAGAAAACTCAGCTAGACAACACGATGAAATGAGGAAAAGTATACAGGACCAAAAAGAAGAAATGTACAAGGAAATCAATGCCCAGAAAAAGAATGTAGCAGAGCTTGCTGAGCTGAAGAATTCATTCAACCAAACAGAAAACACAACAGAGAGTTTAACCAGCAGGCTTGCAGAAGCAGAAGAGAGAACTTCTGACCTTGATGTTGGGCTGTTTGAAATAACACAGGCAGACAAAAAAAAAAAAAAAAAAAAGAAAAGAAAAAAAGAAAAGAAAAAGAAAAAAGAATTAAAAACATTGAAGAAAATCTAAGAGAGATATCAGAAAACCTTAAGCAATCAAATACCCGAGTCATGGGTATTCCAGAAGGGGAGGAGAAAGGAGATTGCATTGAAAACATATTCAACAAAATAGTGGCAGAAAACTTTCCAGGTATAGGAAAAGACACAGATCTTCAGATTCAGGAAGCTAAAAGATCCCCAAATGTATTCAACCCAAAAAGGTCTTCTCAAAGACATGTTATACTCAAATTGGCAAAACTCAAAGACAAAGAGAGAATCTTAAAAGCCACAAGAGAGAAGCGTCAAATCACCTATAAGGGAGCCCCAATCAGAATAACATCAGACTTTTCATCACAAACCCTAAAAGCCAGAAAGGAATGGGATAATATATTCAAAATACTAAAATACAGAGATTGCCAACCGAGAATACTCTACCCCGCAAGGCTAGCCTTTGGAAATGAAGGGCAAATAGTATATTTCTCAGACAAACAAAAACTGTCAGAGTTCACTACCACATGACCATGCTTAGAAGAAATTCTCAAGGGAGTACTGGGTTTGGTACCTGAAAAATAACTACCACCACCATCAAAACCCAAGAAAAATCAAAATCCACTAGTAAAATAAAAATACCAACAATGAAGAGAAAGAGAAAAAAAGTTTATTTACAACCCAAGAAACCAACAAATACAGAAAACAAACAGTAAATCAGAAAGAAAGGAACAAAAGCACTTAAGACATCCAAATAAAAATCAATAAAGTGCTAGGAGTAATCAACACTTTTCAATAAAATCTCTTAATGTAAAAGGGTTAAATTCCCAAATCAAAAGACACAGACTGGCTGACTGGATTAAAAAGGAGGATGCAACTATATGCTGCCTTCAAGAGACCCACCACACCCATAAAGACTCACATAGACTAAGATTGAAAGGATGGAAAAAGATTTACCATGCAAACAGAAAAGAAAAACGAGCTGGAGTAGCTATTCTTATATCTGAAAAAATGGACTTTAAACTTAAAACCATAAAAAGAGACAATGAGGGCCGCTACATAATGATAAAAGGATTGATCCATCAAGAAGACATAACAATCATAAATATATATGCACCCAATGTTGGAGCAGCCAGATTTATAAAGCAAACCCTATTAGACCTAAAGAAGGAAACAGACACTAATACCATAATAGCAGGGGACCTGAACACCCCACCGTCAATATTAGACAGATCATCTAGGCAAATAATCAGCAGAGAAACACAAGATCTAAACAACATTTCTACACCAATTGGACTTGGCAGATATCTATAGAATATTCCGTCCATCAACCTCAGAATATTCATTCTTCTCATCAGCATAAGGATCATTCTCCAGGAGAGGTCAAATGTTAGGTCACAAATCAAGTCTCAACAAATTCAATAAAATTGGAATTATCCCATGTATTTTTTTGACCACAGTGGATTAAAATTAGAAATCAATGACAAAAGCAATTCTAGAAACTATACAAACACATGGAAATTAAACAGCATTCTACTTAATGACATATGGGTCCAAGAAGAAATCAAACAGGAAATCAAAAAAATTTATTGAAACTAATGAAAATAATGATACATCATACCAAAACCTGTGGGATACTGCAAAAGCAGTACTAAGGGGGAAATTCATTGCATTAAATGCTTACTTCAGAAGAATGGAAAGATGGCAAGTGAACAACCTAATACTTTACCTTAAAGAACAAGGAAAATCAAGAACGATCCAAACCCAAAATTAGCAGATGGAAAGAAATCATTAAGATCAGAGCAGAACTTAATGAAATTGAACCCCCCCCCAAAAAATACAAAAGATCAATGAATCAAAAAGTTGGTTTTTCGAAAAGATAAATAAAATTGACAAACCATTAGCATGACTAACTACAAAAAGAGAAGATCCAAATAACAAAAATTGGAAATGAAAAAGGTGATATTACAACTGATACATCTGAAATGTAAGGAATCATTTGAGACTACCATAAATAACTATATGCCAACAAATTTGAAAGTCTGGAGGAAATGGATAAATTTCTAGAAACACACAAGGTACCAAAACTGAGCCATGAAGATGTAGAAAATCTGAACAGACCAATAACAATAAAGGAGATTAAAGCTGTTAACATAAGGCTCCCAAAATAAAGCCCAGGACCAGAAGGATTCACATCAGAATTTTACCAAACATTCAAAGAGGAATTGACACCCATTCTCTACAAACTTTTCCAAAAGATTGAAACAGAGGCAATTTTCCCAGTCTCAGTCTATGAAGCAAATATCACCCTGATACCAAAACCAGGTAAAGACACAACTAAAAAGAAAGCTACAGGCCAATATCCGTGATGAATATAGATGTGAAAATCCTCAATAAAATACTAGCTAACACAACACAGCAACACATATGCAAAATTATACACCATGATCAAGTGGGATTCATCCCAGGCATGCAAGGTTGTTTCAACATATGCAAATCAATAATTGTGATACACCACATCAATAAAATCATGGATCATATGATCATCTCTATAGATGCTGAAAAAGCATTTGATAAAATTCAACACTCATTCATGATAAAGACTCTCTATAAGTTAGATACACATGGAAATTATCTCAACATAATTAAAGCCATATATAATAAACCCACCTCCAATATTATCTTGAATAGGGAAAAGCTGAAAGCATTTCCTTTAAGAACAGGAACTAGACAAGGATGCCAACTCTCACCACTCATATTCAACATAGTGTTGGAGGTACTACCCAGAGCATCATATTCAACATAGTGTTGGAAGTACTAGCCAGAGCAATCAGAGAAGAGAAGGAAATGAAGGGATCCAGATCGGAAAAGATGAAGTCAAACTGTCCCTGTTTGCA